>NC_044312.2:113141374-113375051 GCF_007474595.2 Lynx canadensis | reverse complement strand
GCACCAGAGCCGATCGCAGACCCATCCTCCTGATATTCGATGGCCGCAACCTCTGGAAAAATAAAAAATTAAACACAACTGTCTGAGGACACAGGGGAGCAGGTGAAGCAGGCAGGAGTTGCAGGGGACAGTCTGTATCAGTTTGCTGTGGTTGCTGTAACACGTCACCAAAACCTTGTGGCTTAAAGCAGCACAGACTTCCTACCCCACAGTTCCGGAGGCCAGAAGTCTAAGCTGATGGGCCGTGCTCCTTCTGGAAGCCCAGGGGATTCGGGTCCCCTGCTTTTTCCAGCTCCTGGAGCCCCCGTTCCCTGGCGCGCAGGCCGTCCTCCATCGGCACGGCTGTGGGGCGTCTTCTCTCTGACTCCGTTTCCACCACCTTCTCCCTGCTGCCTCCCTTTTTTAAGGACCCTGGTCCCCATGGGGACCCCCGGACAATCCAGGGTAACCCCACCCCTCATCTCAAGATCCTGAACTTAGTCGCACCGCAAAGTCCCTTTTACCGTGTAAGGTGACACCCACGGGTTCCACGGATTGGGGCCTGGATGCCTCTCAGGGGGCTTGCTTGCACCAGTGTTTGGAATCCTTGTATCTTTTTGACGGGCCGATCCTTCCATCAGCGGAGAAAAGTCACTGTTTGCCTCCAGCAACAATTTTTTACTTCAACTCAATGTTGTCTGGTGTTAGTATAGCCACTTGAGGTCTCTTTGGGTTAGCGTTTGCGTCATAAATCACTTTACACACAAATTATTTGCACCTTTGCATCTAAAGTGTGTCTCTTATGGGCAGCATGTGGTTGTATGCTTTTAAAAAGTCTGATCTGGGGGCGCCTGGGTGGCTCAGTCGGTTAAGCGTCCGACTTCGGCCCAGGTCATGATCTCGCAGTTCGTGAGTTCGAGCCCCGCGTCGGGCTCTGTGCTGACAGCTCAGACCTGGAGCCTGCTTCGGATTCTGTGTCTCCCTCTCTCTCTGCCCCTTCCCTGCTCATGCTGTGTCTCTCTCTGTCTCAAAAATAAATAAACATTAAAAAAAATTAAAAAAAAAAAGTCTGATCTGGTAATCCACGCTTTCCTGTGGAGTATTTACATTACAAAGGGGGTAGCCGTTGTTGGGGGGCGGGGTGCGCATTATCGGGGATGCTCCGTGAATCCCAAGTAGAATAAATACAAAAACAACCCCATCTAAGTACTTTGTGGCCAAGTTGCCAAAATGCAGAGGTAAAAATTCCAAAAGCGCCCAGAAAAAAACGATGTATGATATTGGAGCCAATGATAATAATTAAGTGTGACTTATCCCTTCAGATCATGGGAGCCAAATGCCCTTTCCAAATGGAACATGTTTTTATATGCTGAGAGAGAGAGAGAGAGAGAGAGAGAGAAATCCTGTTAATCTAAGTTTAATATTCCATAAAAATATCCTTGAAGACAAAGGGAAGGAAAAGACATTTTCAGATAGACAAAGGCTGAGAGAAATCGTAGTCATTGGACATGAAATACAAAAGAAAGCTTTTCAGGCTGGAGAGGAATAATGCGGATGAACGTAAAAACGGAGAGCACTGGGGATGATGAGTATGTGGTGACCATAAATGCACACTTTCTGGCTTCTCCCCGGGGAGAAAGATCTTTGGAAAGATCTTCGCAAGGAAATCCCAGCCCAAACCATTTTTTGAGGGTGACCAGTGCCTTCCTTTCCACGACACTTCCCCTCGAGCACCAACACGTTTTCTGGTGATACCCAAGAAACATATCCCAGGTTTCTGTAGCCGAAGAAGACGGTGGAAGTCTTCTCAGACACTGAATGATCATTGGCCAGAAGCGTGCTGCTGATCTGGGCCCGAAGAAGGGTTACCGAATGGCAGTGGATGAAGGTTCCGACGGGGGACAGTCTATCGTGTTCCTCTCCATGTTCTTGGAGGTTGGCAGATGAATTGCCCTTCTGGTTAAGCATGCTTTGGGGATACTTTTCCCTTATCAAGGCAATGACCAATATTTCCAAGTTCCAATATGCTAAACATTATACTTATTTTTCCCTGTATATGGAGAGACTGAGGGAGTAATTTTAAAAGCCCATACGTAACAAAAGACGATGTTGCATGGCTAAAAATAAATAAATAAATGCACATTTTCTTCTTAATTTATTTAAAATTCTACTGGCCATGGGTCGCCTGAGTGGCTCAGTCGGTTGAGCGTCCGACTTCGGCTCAGGTCATGATCTCGCAGTCCGTGAGTTCGAGCCTCGCGTCGGGCTCTGTGCTGACAGCTCAGAGCCTGGAGCCTGCTTCGGATTCTGTGCCTCCCTCTGTCTCTGCCCCTTCCCCACTCAGACTCTGTCTCTGTTTCTCTCTCTCTTAAAAATAAATAAACAGGGGCGCCTGGGTGGCTTAGTCGGTTAAGCGTCCGACTTCAGCTCAGGTCACGATCTCGCGGTCCGTGAGTTCGAGCCCCGCGTCGGGCTCTGGGCTGATGGCTCAGAGCCTGGAGCCTGTTTCCAATTCTGTGTCTCCCTCTCTCTCTGCCCCTCCCCCGTTCATGCTCTGTCTCTCTCTCTCTCTCAAAAATAAATAAACGTTCAAAAAAATTAAAAAAAATAAATAAAATAAATAAATAAATAAACATTAAAAACTAAAAAAAAAAATGTAGAAAAACTGAACATTATTTTAAAAATTGACCTAGTTGAAGATTTTGGAAAATGGCATCTAAGAATTACAAGTGCACAGTCTTTCCATGTGCACGTGGAACACCCACCACGACAGGCCACAAGCTGGACCACAAACCGGTCTCAATGAACCCGAAAGAGTTGAAGGACATACGGTATTATTTTCAGGCCACAAAAGAATTGTATTAGAAACTAACAACAAAACAAAGAGATAAATAGAAACTCTCTAAATGCTTGGAAATCCGGTAACATACTTTAAAAAGAAATCACGTGGGGCACCTGGGTGGCTCAGTCAGCAAGCGTCCAACTTCGGCCCAGGTCATGATCATGTGGTCCGTGAGTTCGAACCCCATGTCGGGCTCTGTGCCGACAGCTCAGAACCTGGAGCCTGCTTCGGATTCTGTGTCTCCCTCTCCCTCTGCCCCTCCCCACTCACACTCTGTATCTCTCTCTCCCTCTCTCTCTCTCTCAAAAATAAATAAACATTTAAAAAAATCACAAAGAAAATGAGGAGATATTTGGAACCAAATGATAAGGGATGGAGACTCTCAGGAGGCACATAGAGAGAGCAGTGCCTGAAGGGAAACCGTGGCTTTTTAAATGCCCATTCCCAGAAGCAGGAAAGATTAAAAACAAACAAACAAAAAATCTAAGCTACTTAACTCGAGAAGCTAGAAGAAGCAAAGCAAATTAAAACCCACAGAGTAGAAGGAAAGACAAAATGAGGATAAGCAGGAGTCCATCTAAGAGACTGCAGATGAACAAACAGGGAAAATCAGCAAATGAAAAGATGAACGATATTGATAAAACCCTAACCAAGAAGGGTCAAGAGGAGACAGAAAGTACCGGCAGGAGGCACAGAAGAGACAACACAGACGTATGACACGCAGTCGTATCCAACGCTAGGCTAAATTGCTGTTTGGTGAAATGGAAGCATTGCTTGAAGGATAAGACTTTCCAAAACTGATGGAAAAAGAGAAAAGGAACCTGAATGCCCCTCTATTTGTTAAAGAGACAGAAATTGTGTTTTAATTTTGTTTTTTTGGTGCTTATTTATTGTAGAGAGACAAAGAACAAGCATGGAAGGGGCAGAGAGAGGGGGAGGCACAGAATCCAAGCAGGTTCCAGGCTCTGAGCCGTCAGCCCAGAGCCCGACGTGGGGCTTGAACTCTCAAACCATGGGATCATGACCTGAGCCGAAGTCGGATGCTTAACCGACTGAGCCATCCAGCCACCCTGGGAAATTGTGTTTTAAACTCCATTCACAAGGGGCACCTGGGTGGCTCAGTCGATTGAGCGCCCGACTTCGGTTCAGGTCATCATCTCACGGCTTGTGAGTTCAAGCCCCGCGTCGGGCTCTGTGCTGATGCCTCGGAGCCTGGAGCCTGCTTTGGATTCTGTGTCTCCCTCTCTCTACCCCTTCCCTGCTCGTGCTCTGTCTCTTTCTCTGTCTCTCAAAGATGAATAAACGTTAAAAAAAAAAATCCACAAAAACTCTAGACCCGGATGTCTCCCCAGAGGAACAGGTACTGGCCTCACCCACATTCTTACAGAGATGGGAGCACAAACAACTCTCTCTGATGCCCCAAACTGACAAGGACACTATCGAGAAACCAAGCGAGAGAGCACCTCTCATGAACATAGATGCAAATACCCCTATCAAAGCATTGGCAGATCACGTCTGTTCATGCGTAAGAAGGACAACAAGACGCTATGGCCAAGTGGGGTTTATCCAAGGAGTGCAAGGTCAGCACTGGAAACTGAGTCAGTGTAATTCACCACATCAGTACACAGAAGGAGAGAAACCATACGATTGTCTTAAGAGATAAAGGAAGCATGTGATAAAATTCAATAGCCCTGCACGATTTATAAAAACCCAAATCGTGGGTTTGGAAAACCCTCAGAAAACTAGGAATGGATGGGAATTATATCAGTATGACAAAGGCCATAAACAAAAGTCCTACAGACGACGTCGTGTTTCATGGTAAAATATTGAACACCTTCCCCGTGAGTCCGGGGTAGGCGAGGGGGCCCACATCTACCATTTCTGTTCACCGTTGTGTGGGACGGCTTAGCCAAACCAGAGAGGAAGTAGAAAGACTATCTCGATTTGCAAATGGTGTGACCCTGTTCTTAGGAAACCCTAAGGTGTCTTCAAAGAGACAACTAGAACGAATTCGTACATTTAGTAATTTGGTAGGATAGCTGTTCGATCGTGTAAAAAATAAAGATCGATATAAGAAACCAATAAACTGTCGACAAACAGTTGGAAAATGAAACCCAAGGCTTACTGCAGAGAGCGTTACAAAACCCCAGGTGCCTAGGCATAGATTTTACCAAACATGTACAGGCGACCCACTACGAAGGACAGCTGGCAGAAACCAAATCCCGAAATAAATGGTGTGTGTGTGGGGGGGGGTGGGAACCATGCATGAGAAGTGGAAAACTCCATGAATTTTAGAGAATAATTGAATAGACTTAATGCAATCTCAATAAATTTCCCGGTAGACTTTTGAAGACATTGTCAGGCTGATTCTAGAATTTATACAGAAATGCGAGTCTCAAGGAAGAAACACAACATGGTAGGGCTTGTACCACTGATGTCATGACTTCCTGTGACGCCACAGTAATTGGGACAGGGCGGTGTTGGCACGAGACTAGCCAAGCAGAGCAGCGAAACACGGGGTCCGCCATATGCCATTGGTTGAGTTACAATCAAGGCGCCAACGTGATTCAACGAGAAAAGGGAAACCTTGCCAACAGCTCTTGCTAGAACGATTGGATATCTGGGAAAGCGAAACCAAACAACTGAGATTTGACCACTGTTTCAGACCAGCCACACTTACTTCCGGATGAACCGTAGGAAAGGCAGACTTGGGAGGAGGGCCACATGTGTACCTCGTGCCCACTTTCCCGGGGGGTCCTCTGTCCCTTGTCTGGTATACACCTGCTCCATTTCCTGGGGTCCCAGCTGTCAGAAGCCTCCCATGGGGGTCTCCTTCTTTCTCTTTTTCTTCGCAGGTGCCATGTTTCAGGCCTCCTACTTCCCCCCACCAAGGGCAGCCCCTTCCTCCTCCCCCCTCGCTGCCTGTGTGATACCTCCTTCTCCTGGAAGCCTCCCTTGCTTTCCGAGTGAGGATATGTGACCCTCCTCCATGCTTCCCTAACACTAGGGCACCAGGTGATTGGTCATCCACACGGGGACACTTGGGAGTAGAAAGGAACACGCTTATGATACCAGGGCAATGGCCGTAAGTTGGGGTCAAGGGGTGCCTCCCTAAACCCTCTGCGCACTTCTCTGCACACCTTCACCTGCTGTCTTTGTACTGTATTTATGTCTGTCCTTTCTTCAGACCCCGAACCTCTTGGGGGACACGGGCCACACCAAAGTGCATCCATATCTTGGGTTTCTGTCCAGTGCTTAGTGATGAAGTTTTGGGTGATGGGGTTTTGGGGTGATGGTGGGGTTCAGAGCCGACAGCCAAGAAAAAAATTCTTGAAGACGTCTTTGGTGCAAAAAGGTGATTTTATTAAAGCACGGGACAGGAGGGACAGGACTCGTGGGCAGGGAGAGCTGCCCCAGGCCCCGGAGGAGAACCTGGGAAGATTCCAGTGAGATTTTCATATGCTAAAGAAGGCTCACAGGATCCTGGAGGCCTAGCTATTGTCAGGCTAAGGTTGTTTTTCCCTCTGGCAAAGCATTAACATTAAGACAGTAGGGCGCCAGTGACAGTCACGACAAAATTTATTGCAATGAGAGGCAAGGCCAACCGATCGGGACCGACACTCTTGACCAGAGTGCGGTCTCGAACAGCCGGGGTACAGAGTTTTTATAGCCAACCACATCGTCCTTATCATCACCTGGGAACAGAACAGAGAAACAGTTCCCAGATGGGGGTGGAAACAGTTCAGACGTGCCCTTGCCCCAATCCAATCAAACACTAACCCAGTTGATTTTCCTTAAACTTGTGTTCCCTTGACTGATAGCACAAGGCTGTGATCTCTTAGTCTACAGTGTTAAAACAAAGCTGTTATTAAGGCTACCGGTTAGCCCTACACTACAATTTAACCCTTACAGTGGGGTGCCGAGGTCAGGGCTGGCTGGGGACATCTGGAGCTCTGCTGCATATGGGAGGCAATGTGGTTGGCCTTGCAGGTCAGGACGGGCCGACAGCACCTGGGGTCGCCTCTCCCCCGGGCCGAGCCGCCTTGCCCTCCTTGCTCCTCCGCCCCCTACGCAGACTGGGGCGACTTGCTGGAGGTCACCCAGCTAGAGAGGTGACAGCCGCTCACCAGCTTGTCTGGGCTCAGGCTGGCATCCCCATTGCAGAAAGGTCCCCGGCCAGAGGACCCCGCGATCCCCAGCTCTCTAGACGGGGCTGTTTATCACGTGCCCTAGACACTGCTGCCCCTGTCCCCTCCTGTCCCCACCACAGATGACGGGCCCCACAGGGGGCCCCCCTGCAGCTATTTCCAGGGGCTGATCCTGGGGGCACCCCGCCTCTGAAAAAGCCTGCCTCCCGCATGTCCTTTTCAGGCCTTCAAGGAGGCCACACCCCTCTCTGGGGACTGGCAGGAAAGGTCACCAGAATGGACAGTCCCTCCGCATCCCACCCCAGAGCAGCCTCCCCCCCCCCCCCCCCCCGGGAGCAGGGCTCTGGATGCTTCGCCCCCTCCCTCCCCGAGCTGCAGCACCAGCCCTTAGACTTGAGGAGAACAAAGGCGAGAGAAATGTAGAGAAAATTAAAGTTAAATCCCCTACAACTTGCAGCCCTCCGACGCCGCGTACTTGAGAGGCAGGGACCTTCCCCAGGAAGTCACCGCTGCCTCGAGGTTATGCTTTCCTGGGGGCCGAAAGCTTGAGAATAGCCAGACCTCCAGGATCTTGTCTTTTTTCACATGTGAAAATCCTTTTGGAAACTGCCTTGATCTCTGCCCCTCCCGACCTAAAAGTATGGAATCAATCACTCCTCACCACCCCAGTGCAGCTCTTTCTGCCCGAGGGTGCCTTCCCCGCCCTTTAATAAAACCACCTTTTTGCACCGAAAACGTCTCCAGAATTCTTTCTTGACTGTCCGCACTTGGCGCCCTCTGCTGGAATCAAGGGGGGCCGGAGCCCTGGCTTCCTGGGGAGGCACAGAAAACCCGCAAAAGCCAGTGTCTCCGGGGTGCGGGTGGCGACTGGTGACTTTCTCATCTCTCCACTTCCTTTTTTTTCTTTTTTAATTTTTAAGTGTTTATCTTTGAGAGAGAGAGAGAGAGAGACAGAGTGCGAGCAGGGGAGAGACAGAGAGACGGAGACACAGAATCTGAAGCAGCTGTCAGCACAGAGCCCGACGCTGGGCTCGAACTCAGGACAGGCGAGGTCACGACCTGAGCTGAAGTTTGACGCTTGACCGACTGGGCCACCCAGGCACCTCTCATCTTTCCGTCTTTCCACTCCTCGATGTTCGCCCAGGTTCCCATAGGGAGTGATGAGGGAGCATAAGGCGGGCCGAGGGGAAAATACAAGCTAGCACTCCCTCCCCCCACCAGGTGACATTCCTCGGGCATGCCCGGCGGCCCAAGGACAAAGGTAAGGAAAGAAATGGCTGGCTGATAGAGATCATAGTCATGCAAGGCATAGTCTCCATCAGTTTACAAATATCTCAGTACCTTACAAGAAAAAGGCAATCTCGCCAATAGTCGGATCCCCAGTAACCCACACACTCAGGTTCCTGGAGCCCCAGCCTCGCCCTCCCCTCCGTAGTGATGTGGGAACAAAGGCAGGAAGGAAGTTTCCTTATGACCTGCAGCCCATTGACACACTTGAGGCAAATCCAGAGTCTGACATTTCTGGAACCCTCCACGGTCCTACTGTTAATGCCTTCCTAGAGGGAAAAGGGCCTTCGCTGGACAACAGCCAGGCCTCGTGCATTTTAGGAGCCTCCGAGTCCCTCTGGAGGCCTCTCTTTTGACTTTACCTCCCCAACTTTGTTGTGTCTAAGAAGCTTCACACCCCAGTGCAGTCCTGCCCGCGGGCCCTGTCCCCGCGCGTTAATAAAATCGCCTTTCTGCACCGAAGACATCTTCAAGAATTCTTTCTTGGCCGTCGGCTCCAGAACCCCGCATCACCACCCCAAAACCGAGCAACACAGAAATCTTCTGGTGAAAAAATTGCACACCTTTCTAAGACAAATCTCCCGCAGTTGTAAAATGCTTTGTTGCCACAGGCGCAGAATTAGCGTGTATGGAACGACCTCCTTTTGGTCACGGTTGAAGTTTCTGTGGGTCTCCAGAAACACAGCTAAAGCGTTCGCACCCAACATGCCTCCCCTGGGTCCAAACACTTGGTGATTTATCTTTGCAGTATTTTCTGCAGGGCTTGAACGTTTTGACAATGACCACGGAGTATCTTTTTTCTTTTCTTTTTTTTTTTAATTGTTCAGAAAACACTTAAAGCGATTTGCACTTTGAAAGCTACAAAGCCTGGCTTCCTTTCCCTCCCTCCCCGCCCCTCCCTGTCTCTCCCTTGTCCTTCCCCTTTCCCTGCCCTCCCTCCTCCTCCCCCCTTCCTTCCCCTCTCTCCCCTCTCGCCGTCTCTCCCTCGTCTCTCCTCCTTGTCCTTCCCTGTCTCTCCCGGCCTGTCCCTGTCCCTCCCATTTTTTCAGGAGGAAAGGCCCAGGGCAAACCGGGCAGGGAAGGGTCTGCAGGGGGCGGGCAGGGCTGGGGCAACGGGTGGGGGATGAGCCAGAATCCCGGTGAGGATGGGGGCTGGGGGCCAGAACACCCTCCAGGCAGCCGGCGGTGGGGCCGGGAGGGCAGGGGGCCGAGCCGCGGCCACCCTCCCGCGTGGAGCCCGTCCGGGGCGCGCTTGTTGAGGGCGCAGCGCCATCTGGCGGCCGGTGGGGAACCGCCCGGAAGACGGGACGGGGCGGGACTGGGCGGTCGTCGGCGGGTGGGGGGCTGGGGTGAGGCCGGGTTCCACGACCGTCCCGCGGAGGAAGAAGCGACAGCACCGTCGTAGTGGTGGACAGCCCGGCACAGCCAGCGCCTGGGCTCCTGTCCCTCCAGCCCCCCTCCCGGGCCGTGCGGGGTGGGGGGGCGCCCGTCCTCAGCGCTGCTGCGGGTGTGCGGTGGGGGCCCGAGCTGGAGGGGGGCTCTGCGGGTCCTTGTCCCTCCCTCCTGCCCCACCCCCGGGGCTCTACAGGCCTCGCTGGGCAACAGGGGTCAGGACCATGGCCCTCACTCTGTCCTCAGCCCTTGGGTCCCCGACCGGGGAGCTGGGGTGTTGGAGGGTGGTCACCCGGGAAGGGTCTGGCCGGGGCTGGGGCGGCCCCTATATTGAGGCCCTATATTGAGGCAGAGACTGGTCCCCGGTCCCCCGCGCGGCCTCCTCCCCCAGGGACCTCTGCAGAACCACCCACAGCGGCTGGCGTTTGCCCAGCTGCTGGCCTGCGGTGAAGCAGATGAAGGGCTTGGCGTCGCGGGAGGGTGGCCCGCGGGCCGCAGGAGGTTGAGGAGGGGCCACAGGCTCCAGAAGACCAGCGGGAGGCCACAAAAGAGGAGCCCGGAGCGATGCCCCACAGCTTGGGCCGCGGGCGCTGGGAGCGGCAGTTCACCCAGAGGAAGGGCGCCGGGCTCCCCCGCGCAGGCCGGGGACAGCAGCCACGCGACGCTGGCCGCGTGGTACCGCGCGCAGGTCAGGGGTCTGGTGCGGGCCGCAGGCGTTGGCGGGCCGCAGCACGGCCGGCGGGCTCGGGGCCCGGACGAGGCCGCAGACGAGGCCCGAGGTGTGTCTGGGCCGGCAGCCGGGGCAGCAGGTGGGGAAGACGCGGGCCAGGTGGCTGCACTCGGTGCCGAGGCCGCCAGCAGCCCCAGCCCCACGGAGAAGCCCGCGAAGGACAGGTGGTCCCGGGAGCCCAGGGCGGCCTGGACGGTGGAGAAGCCCAGCTGGCAGCAGAGGGACAGGCTGTCCGCGGCGGGGCGGAGGACGTAGACGGAGAGGGGGCCCTTCCTGACGCGGAAGCCGAGGTGCCACAGGACAAGCCCGCTCCCCACCAGCCCTCCGAGGCCGACGGCCAGAGTGAGGTCGAGAAGCACGCTGTTGCAGGTTCTCCAGAGCCCGAACATCAGGCCCTGGAAGGAGGCGCAGACATTGGTGCTGGCGTCGCCCCGAGGGAGGCCAGGGGCACCGCCCCAGGAGGCAGGGGTCATCCCGGGAGGACAGCCCCAGCCCGGGGGGGCCACCCCCCGGGCCCCCGGGGGATGCCCAGCCCTTCTGGCCTCAGCAGGAGACTCGGTAGAGAGATGTGCCAGGCACGGGGCACGGAGGTGATGGTGGCCGGTGGGGGCGGGGGGCTGCCCTCCTCCCAGCTAGATGGCTCGGCTGAATGCGCGAAAGACGTGCGGGGCTCTTCGTGGCGGCAGAGGTCAGCAATGGGCGGGGCAGGTCTCTGCAGGCACGGGGACACCCGTGTGGCCCACACATGGCGGGCCGTCCTCCCTCCCTCAGGCACCCTGCGCCGGGCTTCCCACTGGGGGGGACCACACGCCTGCTAAGTCTGAGGGGTGGCGTCCATCGATGGCCCCGGGGACGCTGTCCTGCCTGCACCGGCCGAGGGGGAGGGGGAGGAAGACGCTGTTGTGGGGACAGCTGGGCGGGCGCGGGAGGGCAGAGGTGGAGCCCTGGGGCTCCTGCTGCAGGGTAGGGGGGGCCGAGTGCTGCTCTGAACCCTCAAAGCCGGGGTGGGGACCTTGGTGACGGGCCCTGGGGAGAAGCCAACGTTTGCCGCCAGCTGCTTTCAGGGCAGCAGAGGCCGAGAGTCCTGTCCCAGCCCAGGCCCCCGTCCTGCTGGGGACGGTCTGGAGGAGAGGGAGAACGTGGCACAGGGAGGTCAACTGAGGCAGCCCAGGATCTCTAGAAGCCGCTCCCTTTCCTGCGCCCCTCCCCCAGACCCACAGTGGTCCTTGTTCTCAGCCCAGAGACGCGGCTCCAGGTTAAGGGGGAGGGGGGTGGGGGAGGAGAGAGACAGGGACAGAAGGAGAGACGGAGACAGAGAGAGAGACACACACAGAGAGGTACACAGGGACACAGAGCCCACCTAATGCCCCGCGGACACCGTTGCCGGGCTGGACCCCCGCTCCCCTCTCGGCACCCCTTCCTCCGCCGGCTCTGTGCCCCCCCCCCGCCGCCCAGCACCCTTCTCTGTGGTTGTCCTTGTCCCCTGGGGGGGTCTCGACTTTGTCCCCTTGAGCCTTGTCCCACGTCCAGACACCCGGCGGCTCGTCCTCAGGGCCAGCGGACTGGGTTGGCCTTTGGTGTTGTGGGGTGACTGTGTCGATCCTCTCCTTTCTGGGCTGCCGTGTCCCCAAGGGACACCGAGGGGGCTGACCAGATTGCCGCTCGGGGAGGCCAGGCCGTGCCCGGAGGGCAGGGGCGCTGCCTGGAAGGAGCTGGGGAGGAGGGGCCTCGGTCCTGGCTCTCAGAGCGGGGACACCTGCCTGGGCACCCAAACGGGGACCCAGAGCGCCAGCTCTTAAATAAGAGAGGGTCTGCTTCCCCATCCCCGTGCCCCAGCGCCTGCCCCCCGACGTCCTCGGGAAGTGTCTCCTCACCTGGGCCCTAAATCCTCTCGTGTCCTCTGGGGCCCAGCTGCTGGCCGGACCGAGGGCGTCCCGGCCAGTTCCTTAGAAGCGGGAGGAGTGTCCTGCCCAGTCACAGGCACGAGCTCAGACAGAGATGTCCCCACTGTGGGCTGGCCCTCGCCTTCCTCCTCAGCCCATCCTGCGAGCGACTGTCCCCCCTCTCCCACACCGCCTGGTGCAGGGAGGGGAAGGAGCAGCAGAAAGGGACCGCATGCCCAGCCTGGGCTGGGCCACACCTTCTGGGTGGTTCCACTGACGCAGTGCTTACTCCGGGAGTCCTTTGGTTTGTTGCAGAGACACCTGTGAGGCAGGAGCCGCGGGCGTGCGCCCACCCTTCCTGTGTGGCCTTGAAAGAAGGAGCTAACACCCCCGTGCCTCAGTTGCCCCCCTCCTTGGGCTGACTGTTCACACACCTCTCAGGGCCTGGCTTGGGGCTGGATCCCATGATGGGCAGGTGTTGCCGTGGGTGGTCCGCAGAGGTCGGTCGGTCCCCCTTTCCCAAGGACCCCCCCCCTTCTCATCTACCTGCCAACCACAGTCCCTGGGGCCCTACTCATCAGCAGATTCTCTGGGGCTAAAGTGCTTTTCCAAGTTTTGTCCTGCAGAGCCCCGTAGCCTGGAACGTTCCTGACCAGGAATTTCCTTCTCCACGGCCCGTGGTCTATAATTGCTGGAGACTCCCAGAGCTCCTGGCTCTGTGTCAGAAATTATGTCGCGAAGATGCCGTGCGTCCTAGTGTTTCTCGAAGGGCTTCAAGCTCATCTCCGTGACACAGGTGACCTGCGGGGGAGCCAGCGTCCTACAGCCTGAGAGCCCCAGCTGGGCCGCCGGCTCCCCAGCCCCCAGCATTTCTGCCCTTGGAAGAGAGGCACAGGGAAAGGAGGGGCCACGTGACCCCGCAGGCAGAGGCTGGAGGGTCACGGCCACAAGCCCAGGGATGCCTGGAGCCCCAGAAGCTGGAGGAGGCAGGAAGGACCCTCCCTGGAGCCTCAGAGGGAGCGCGACCCCTCGACACCCTGATTCAGTCAGACCTGTGGCCTCCGGACCGTGAGACCAGAGTCCTTTGTGAGTGGCCGTCTGTGGTCCTCTGTTGTGGCTGCCCCGGGACAGGGACGGGATGCTGCTGTGCGACACGTGCTGCCCACGGGGCATCTCACGTACTCCCACGGTCCGCCTACCCCGCCGATGGCCACCCTGAGGCCCGGGAATCGCGGATAGCTCGGCGGAGGGGTGCGGACCTCCCGGGGCGGCGGGGCGGTGGGCAGCCGGGCCGTCGGTGTCTGTGCGCACAGGGTGCTCGGTTCTGGAAGCCTTCGGGTTCTCAGACCCGCGGGGTCCGGCCGAAACCAGAAACAATGAGTGCTGTTTGTTTAGACGCATCTTTCCTGAGCGTCTCCTGCGGTTGTCCAACCCCTGAGTGCGCCACTCCAGGCGCTCCGCTGGGTGAGTGGGGGGCATGACATCATCTGTGACGTCTGCAGGGGACAGGTTCACACGGCGCCAGCCCAGCCCAGCTCGGAGGCTGCAGGCAGGCCGGCGAGCCTCGCTGTCCCTCCGTTTCCAAGCCTGTAGGCGCGGGCGAGGCCTTAGTCACGTGATGGGGACACGAGGTTGCCCAGGCCCCCCAGGGGCAGATGGCAAGGCGGGGACGGAGCGGGGTGATGGGGGCGTCCCAGCACCGCACCCACCGGCGGGTCTGCGGAAGGGCTCGGTAGTGAGGGTGCGTGCTAACGTGGGCCTGAGTCTCCAGAATGGTGAGGCCCACGCAGCAGGGGACGACTGTCAGAGGAGGGGCGGGCCGCTGGGAGCACAGCCAGAAGCATCTGGCTGGTCAGGAGGCAGAGGGAGGGGGAGGTGGGGGCAAGGTCTTTACCTTGGCGTCAGCTGGACCAGTGAGGGCAGAGCAGGCCGGCTAAAGACGGGCAGCTGGAATAACTCAGGGGCTCCGGGGCGGAGGGGCTGTCCCTGCGGTCTGACACAGGGCAGGAGACGGTGGCCCTGGAGTGTGAGAGCCCAGTCTGGCGGTGGGGGGTGGCGTGTGGGCTCTGCATGGGCTGGTTTGCCCTTGAAAAGTGCCAGCAGTGGGTCAGTATCTCTCCGCATCGGCTAAGCCGGAGCGGTGGGGGCGGGGGGAAGGGGACAGTCCCTGCAGGTCAGCCAGGCCCCGGAAGCCAGAGCTTCCGAAACGCGTAAAACGCAGGGAGATGCAGAGGAGGAATAGTGGACCCGGGTCCGGCTCAGGCTCCCGGGGCGGGAGGGGGCAGCCCCCTGGGCTGGGAACCCCGCAGGCCCGGAAACCAGACCCCTGGGCCAGCACTCGGCCGCGCTGGCTGCAGTGTGGACCCTGGTGTGGGCTGTCTGTCTCCCGAAGCCGCAGCTGTCCTCGGTGGTTTACGCGCTGTCCTGTGTGTCACGCGTTTGATCTGTGCCCAACACGAGGACCGGACGGGGTGGCTTTTCTACTTTTACTGTAGCTCTAAACGGCTGTAGGAAAAGTCGGAAAGAATTAGGCTTTTTCTCTAGAAATACCCCTTCACTACAAGAACCGGGCCCAGCCTGCCGTCTTGAGCCCACGGAGCGGGTGGGGGGCAGGACGGCTGCACAGAGGCCCCCGCGGCCCACGGAGCCCCGAGAACAAGCCCGGGCTGGCGTCCGTCCTGGGCGCCAGCAGCCCTCCCCACAGGCCCCCACACCCTTCCTGGGAACCACTGGCTGCCAGCCCAGGGATGTGCCTGTTTGTGGGAGCACCGCCCCGGCCAGAACAGCTCCAGAGGCTCCTGGGGCCCGGCCTCCTCGGGCCCTGAGCTGTCCCCCCTCGCGGCCTGTGGTCTGGCTTTGCCTGAGGTTGGAGGAGACGGGGCCACGGGGCAGGGAGGTGACAAGGCTGCCCTCGCCTGGGGGAGCCTGGAAGCCCAGCCCCCTGCTTGGCCAGCAGCTCCGGCTGGAGGGGCAGCCCATCCCTTACCCAGAGCCTTCTGGAGTTAAAGGCCAAAGTCAACATGGGCCCTGGACCCAGCGGTCAGTGCCCCAGGGCAGGGGGAGGTGTCAGAGTTAGCTGGGCCAGAAGGACTGGGAATTCAGCCCGCAGGCTGGGGAGGGGTGCAGGGAGGGAGGGCGAGGTCCCACCCCTTCCAGGGAGGCGCCTGAGCCTGTCCCACTGTGTTTGGTGCGGAGAGCTGGGTGGGACTGACCTGACCCTGGGGGGGTGGGGGGTCCCACAGGGGGGCCAGGGGGCCCTGCACACCGCTTTTCTGCTTTTCTTTTTCTGGTACTTCGTGATTTCGTGATTGTTTTGTTATTTCCTTTGTTGTCCTTCGTCGTTCTTTTTTCTCTTTCCATTGAGAATTTTAATTCTTTCGTTCATATTTTTACCGATACGAATATGAAAAAGTACAGATTTTCCTGTTTACACGGCTTTAAATGCATTTCATAGATTCTCACACAAAGTGCTTTCGTGATCATGTTTTGGACACTTGGAATTCTGGGTTTTGTTTTCCTTTTCGTTCAAGAGTTGTTTAATAGAGTTCGAAAATGTTCCTGAGAAGGACCCTTCCCTGTTTTTATTTTGTTCTTAATTTCTCACCGTATTGCCTGGTGGTCATGGTTCAAGCCATTTCGCTGCGATTTTATGGGATCACCAGGCACATTCACAGGTTCTGGAAGGGGAACGAACATCTTTTGGTGGGCCACCAGTCGACACATCGCTCACGGGCAGGAGTACAGTTTGCCCTGTTAACAACGGTTCCGAGACTGTGGAATCAATGGGGGGAGTTCACCCGCCTGGGAAGCATGGCATCCACAGGCCGCTCTCTGGGACGCCTCCCGCCCTCGGTCGCACCCACAGGGTGAAGCCGCTCCCTCTGTTGGCCGCTAGAGGCCAGCTCTCGGGGCACACCTGCCAGGGTCTGCCGTGTGCCCTCCACAATGTCTCTCTAGAACCAGCTGGGAAATGTGTCACCATGTGTCCCTATGTCACAAAGCATCCCAAACCTTAGACCCCACCCTCTCTTCTGGTCTGCGAGTTGGCCGGGCCAGCTGGACGGCTCCCCATCTCGCGATGGCAGACAGATGGTCCGCTGGGCTGGAGCCTGAAGGCTCCCGGGGCTGCGTTTCCAGGATGGTTTGCTCTCGTGCTGGTGCGGACGGTCTGGGAGCCTGGCCAGGCCGTTGGCGGGAGCTCCTACCTGAAGCACCTGCGGCAGGGCCCCTCCCAGCCGAGTGACGGCTCCGGTACCTGGCGATGCTTCGAGAGACCCAGGGGAAGCCGCAACGCTTCTCGTGACTTCATCCTGGATGTCCCGAATGCCACTCCATTGGGTTACGTTGGTCGGAAGGCCAGCCCAGAGTTCAGTGGGGGGATTAGACCCCACACTTCCCGGCACAAATGGTCCCCCAGGGCCGCTAAGTACCAGGTGGGGACAATGGCTCCCTTATGCCCCATCACCGTGTCTTTACTGTGCTAGGGTCGCTGGAGATTCATCCCCCAGGACAGTGAGGGACACTGTCCTGAGTGGTTTGTAATGATGAATGCATGGTCTTAATCACTCCGTGAGCTAGGAATTTCTGTGACCCCACGTTGCAGATGGGTAAAGGGAGGCCCCAGAAAGTCAATTAGCCTGCCAAAGGTCAGGGGCGGGATCAGGAATGAAACTCTTTGTCCACTGAGCCAGTGCTCTCCTCAGCGTACCATCCGGGAATTGTGTGTGACCGCTGGTGTAGACCCCTCTGACCATTCTTGGGGTATTTTCTCTTTCTCGAACTGCCTTGCTTTCTGCTAATTTCAAGTTTCAACTCTGCCCGCCTTGCAGCTCTCCACTTGACAGAGGACTCACACCGTCCAGGTGCCGGAGGTGGGGAGCTGCAGGCACACGCACAGGGGCACGCAGACAGGTGCACACGCACGCACGGGAGCACACGCACAAGCGCCCACGTATGCATAGGTGCACACACAAGGTACACACACAGGGGCACGCTCACAAGCGCACACACACGCACAGGTGCACACGCTCGCACAGGCACGTGGAGCTCCAGGCCCCCTCGGGTTTGGGCGGAGGACCGAACGGCACACACACGGGGTGAAGTTCGAGAGGCTGGGGAAAGGGCCACAGGACAGCAGTCGGCCGTCCGGTTCTTAATCCCCCGCGCCAGTGGTGTTCAGCTGGCCTGACCGACCACGCTCGTGTAAGGCTCCTCGTCAGGGTCTACAGATGGTCGCTGTGGCCCCACACCCAGCACGTCAAGCTCGCAAGCTGCCATTCGGGGAGTCGTCTCTGGAGATGCACTAATTGAAACCAACGGAAAATAGTATGTTTTCCTGCCGGTTGGGGTTGGAATGGTTGACCCCGGCCTTCTGTGACCTTCTTAGGGGACTTGGGCTATTTGGGTTAGTTATGCCAGTCCGTTCTCACAGGAATGAGTTTTAGCTTTGAGGAACTGTCGGTCTGGGCCTGTCTCAACGTTTTTGGGCAATTTGGATGTTTTCAACTTAAAAAATTTTTTTTAACTAATTTTTTTTTTTTTTTTTGAGAGAGAGAGAGAGAGCAAGCCGGGGAGGGGCAGAGAGAGAGGGAGAGAGAATCCCAAGCAGGCTCCAGGCTGTGCAGAGCCCGACCACAGGTCTCTATCTCATGAACTGTGAGATGTGACCCAGGTTGAAACCAGGAGTTGGACATTTAACTGATCGAGCCCCCCGGACGCCCCTGGATGTTTTCAACATTGGCAAGAGGAGAGAGACACATGGAAAGAGAGTGGAAAGAACACAGGGCAGGCCGGGTATTGTGCAAAATCTGATCTTGAGAACCAGGTGACTCTTCTCTTGGAGCTGGGCGTCACCGAAAGCACACGGAGCGATTTTCAGGAAATACCCCCCAACACCGGGCCTGGCTCTTCCAGGGGGGCCCGCGTAATGACAAAGAGACGGTGGCCGAGGCGTTACAGATGGAGGGGTGCTGAGGGGCCGTGACAACAAAAGACAACAGCTGCGAAGGGGACATTTGGGGACAATCGGAAAAATGCCGCCTGGGTCAGAACCCCGCATCTGGGTCAGATTCCCTGAGTGTGGCAGTCCCGTGGCCATGGCTGGGGGACAGACTTGGGGGGCACGTGCTGCAGTGTTTAGATCTCTGTCAGGTGTCGGGGCGCCTGGGAGGCTCAGTCGGTTGAGCATCTGACCTCAGCTTAGGTCATGGTCTCATGGTTCATGGGTTCGAGCCTCACATCAGGCTCTGTGCTGACAGCTCGGAGCCTGGAGCCTGCTTCAGATTCTGTGTCTCTCTCTCTCTCTGCCCCTCCCCCACTCACACCCTGTCTCTCTCAAAAAATAAAATAAACAAACATTTAAAAAAGTCTTTCTTGGGGCGCCTGGGTGGCGCAGTCGGTTAAGCGTCCGACTTCAGCCAGGTCACGATCTCGCGGCCCGTGAGTTCCAGCCCCGCGTCAGGCTCTGGGCTGATGGCTCAGAGCCTGGAGCCTGTTTCCGATTCTGTGTCTCCCTCTCTCTCTGCCCCTCCCCCGTTCATGCTCTGTCTCTCTCTGTCCCAAAAATAAATAAACGTTGAAAAAAAAAATTTAAAAAAAAAAAAAAAAAAAAAAAAAAGTCTTTCTTGGGGCGCCTGGGTGGCGCAGTCGGTTAAGCGTCCGACATCAGCCAGGTCACGATCTCGCGGTCCGTGGGTTCGAGCCCCGCGTCGGGCTCTGGGCTGATGGCTCGGAGCCTGGAGCCTGTTTCCGATTCTGTGTCTCCCTCTCTCTCTGCCCCTCCCCCGTTCATGCTCTGTCTCTCTCTGTCCCAAAAATAAATAAACGTTGAAAAAAAAAATTAAAAATAAATAAATAAATAAATAAATAAATAAATAAATGAAAAAGTCTTTCTTGGGGCACCTGGGTGGCTCAGTTGGTTAAGCGTCTGACTTTAGCTGAGATCATGATCTCACGGTTTGTGGGTTCGAGCCCCGCGTCGGGCTCTGTGCTGACGGCTCAGAGCCTGGAGCCTGCTTTGGATTCTGTGTCTCCCTCTCTCTCTCTTTGTCCCCCCCACCCCCACTAGTGCTCTGTCTCTCTGTCTCAAAAATAAATAAAAAAACATTAAAAGAATAAAATAATAGATTTGTCAGGTGTCGAGACGTGGGCACCTTACTCTCAAAGCATGAGAGAGAGAGAGAGAGAGACAGAGAGCGAGGGCAAAACGTTAACAGTAAGTGAATCTAGAAAAAGATGTTCAGGTGCTTTTTTACACTCGTCTTGTGATTCTTCTGCGGGTTTGGAAAATGTCAACACGAGTGGTTGGGGAGCAGTCAGCCCGGTGCCCCCTAATTTATAGGATTTGGCCACTGGCTGGCCGTAAAGCCAGGAAAAACCCATCCTGCTTTAAGAAGCAAATTTTGTTTTATTGCCCCTCAGAGATAAATGCAGAAGAACGAGCGTCTGTAGCACAGGGCACTGGGTCTGGGCCCCGAGAGGCTCCCAGGTAACTCGCTCCTCAGAGGTGGGGCCAAAACCCAGACACTGACACCCTCACTGCCTTGCCAGCAACATCGGGAGCCCCCGAAGCTTCCGAAAGCATGGCCCGGGCCGCTGCTTTGGGGAAAGGCTACGGTGAGTCGGGATGGACCGCAGCCGGCCTAGAACGTCAAATCACGTTTCGTGTGGCTGGCGGGAACTTGGTCCCAGCTCGGGTGTCCCCAGTGGGCAGGCTGGTCGTGATGCAGGGCCCCAAGACAGGAGGAGCGGGTTTGGGCCGCGTCCTTGACCCCTTCATCGGGGACTGGAGGCCCTTTCTCTGGCCCCGCGCTGGCAGAAGATAGCCCCAGCTTCGAGCATCCCTCCCGCCTGGCACGGGCCGGCCACGGTATCAGTTCTGCCACCCGACCAGAGTCACCGTTTCTCCTCGTCGCTTCGTGTGTGTAAGCGGCCCTCCGCAGGCCCGGGGAGCACGGTGTCCCCCGGTCCGTTCGCTGGCCTGGAAAGGCCTGGACTCTGCCCTTCTCCAGAGAACAATCTCGGAGACTCTGTCTTGCCTGTCAGCTGCTGTAACCCCCACTCGCTTGTGACTGTTTTCTGCCCACGCCTTCACGTCTGTCCTAGCGTGGCCTCGTGGCCCCTGGATGTGACTCCACCTGCAGAGGAACAGGACGCTGGCGACTTCCCCTTCTGTGGTCGCTGCGTCACAAGACGGAGGCTCTTGGCCCGATCGGATCCGACCGACAGCAAGAGGAAAGTCTTTCCCGGAAAGTCTGGTTCCTTTGCTCCATTCTCTTGGCAGATTAAGGGACAGACTCGAGGTGCAGTGCTCCGTTTTGGTCTCATTCTACTCCTCGCCCACGGGACAAAGGGCGTACGCGGAGGCGCGGTGGCTTTAAACGTGTCGCCAAGCGTTGGCGGTGGCTCTGCTACCCCGAGGTGGGGTATACACCTCCCTCCCCCAAGCTAGGTGGCCTTGGCCGACGGAGCCCGACGCTCTGTGACTTCTGAGGCCGGTCCAGAGGGGCCAGGACGCCTCCTCCGTGTTCGCCGGGACACCTGCTGAGCCCCCAGGCGCGAAGTCCGACTCTCCTGAGGCTTCCACGCGGCGAGGAAGGCAGAGCCACGTGGAGGCGTGCTGGCCGACTGTCCCCGCCGAGCCGAGCCCAGCCACGGCGACAGCCAGCGAGCGGAGAGGCTTCCAGGTGACGCAGCCTCGCGCTGGGGGCGTCTCCGCTCGCTGGGCTCCCTCGTGTCGTGGTGGCTTCGGCGTGGGAGCGCCCGAGTCTTTCCGGCTGCAGCCGGCCCGGCGCTCGGCGAATCAGAGGCCACCCGTCCTTCCTGTGCTCCCTTCTCCTAAACGAGGGAATCCATCCATAACGAGATGGGTCGGTCACTTGGGGCCATTTGAAGGAGCATTTGTTATACGGGGACTGGAGACTGGCCTTAAGTGTCATCCGCTCTTGTCCGTGAGTGGACCGCAGTCTGTTGCCTCCGTGGGGCAGTGGGGGTTCTGGGGGGGGTTCTGGGGTGTCTTCCAGGCATGAGTGACAGCGTTATTCACGTCCCCGTCCACATCTGGCTGGCACAAGAGACAGGAGCCCAGTGGGTACCTCATCGTGACCTGCAGATCTAGGACCCGTGGATCCTACGAGACTCGTGGTGGCAGCAGGAACAGAGAAGACCTCAGGGAGGCTGAGGGGCAGACCCTCACCTAAAGAAATGAGATGCGGTAGGTAGGACGGCCGGCCAGTGGGCCGAGGGGCGGCGCTCCGGCGAACGATGGCGGAGCTCTTGGTTATCCATTTGGGAGAAGTGGCCTTGAGCGACACCTTACTGCACACGCGCTCCGTGGAGACCTGAAGGCGCAGGGCAAAACTTTAATGTTTTTTAGAGGCACCTGGCTGGCTCCTGGTTAAGCCCCCGACTCTGAATTTCGGCTCAGGTCAGGATCTCACGGTTCGGGAGTTCAAGCCCCACACGGGGCTCTGCGCGGACAGTAGGGAGCCTGCTTGGGATTCTCTCTCCCTCTCTCTCTGCCCCTCCCCCGCTCCCTCTCTCCCTCAAAATAAATAAATAAGGCTAAAAAAACCTTGAACGTTTTTAGAAGGCGATAGAAGAATGTCCCGAGTGGCCTCACGCAAATTGCAAAAGAAAACAAAAATGGCAAAATATAGGAAAGGACTGACAAAATCCACCTCACTAGATATCCACGCTGCTGTGTATTAAAAGCCACCAATAAAAAGCAAGTCAGGTTGCAGACTGAGAGGAGAGACTTACCACGAGTACAGTGAACAAGGGCTGATACCCCTGTAAAGAAGACGACGCTCGGTGGGAAAAGGGGCCAAGGTATTCACGGCGTCCGCAGGAAAAGGAAACCCACGGTCGTGCGTGGGCAAAAGCGCTCAGCCTCACGAGCGCCGAAAATCACAACCCCAGGGCGGCCCCCCGCTTGGAAACAAAAGGCCGAAGCCGTGCGAGTGGACCAGCGGGAGCCCTCGGGGGCTGATGGGGAGTCACTCGAGCCTCGCTGCTCTGGAGCGCGGCAACTGGGAAGCCGGGGATGCGGTGCTGGGTCCCGGGGATTTCTCGTTCCGTTCTACCAGGCTGGTCTGGGCAGGAAGTTGCGGGCAGAGCCCTGGCGTTCTGGGGCAGGGACGGGCCTTCTGGGGCAGAGGGTATATCAAAATCTGGAAAGCAGCTCCCGGGGTGCCCCATGTGCCTGGGCCGCCCACCCTGAGCTAGAGACCGATAGACTCCATGAGTCCTGATGTCAGCCGGGCAGGCAGCCACCTGTCCTCAACCGATGCGGTGCTTTGGGGTGGGGCATGAGCAGGTCCCGTGGGTCCAGGAGGTTTTAGGAACAGGTGGCTCAGACCTCCATGTCACCAAAGCCTCTACTTTAGCTCGCTCTTAAGGACTCGAAGGCGGTCCCTGGGCCACACGGTGGAGGAGGAAGACCTGAGTCTTGTCCACGGGTACGTTGATATGATGGTGCAAGCGTCGCACGAACAGCTCGGCGTAGCCCTACCAAGGGGTGCCCACAAAAGACAGCGAGGAGGGGAAATTCTCACGGTGGACAGAGCGGCGAGCATCCGGTCCCCTTTGTGTGGAAGAAGAAGTGACCGGAAAGGCGGAGGCACGTGCACGCCTGAGCAGTGGCCAAGAGCAGGGCTGAGAGACGGTGAGCAGGCCGGCCAGCCGGCACGTCCCCCGCTTGATATGCTGAAGCCCCGACTCCCCCGTGGGACTGTATTTGGGGATGGGGTCTGTAAGGAGGTGACTAGGGCAAAATGAGGTCCTGGGGGCGGGGGGGCCTGATCCAGCGTGACTGGGGTCCTCAGAGGAACAGACACGGGGGACGTGCATGCAGAAGGACGATCGTGTGAGGACACAGCACCTGCCCGCAGGGACACGGCTTCACCGCACACCAGCCGTGCCCACACCGTGGGCTTCTGGAGGCTTCTGGAGGCCGGACGGCCCGTAGGAAATACGCCCCCTATCCGTGGCGTTTGGCTATGGCAGCTTACCGTCTCCCAGTGCAGTGGCCTTTGGAGATGGGGCTTTTGGGAGCTGGTTGGGTTAGGAGGAGGTCAAGGGGGTGGGGCCCCGTGATGGGATTAGTGCCCTTGTGGGGGCGCCTCGCTGGCTGAGGGGACGCAGCAAGACAGGGGCCGCCTGTATTCCAGGAGGGGCCGCACCAGGAAGCGTGCCGGCATCCCGATCTTGGACTTGCCACCCCCAGAACCACGAGACAATAGATCTGTGTGGTCCGAGGAACTGGGTTAGCCACGGCGCCAGCCTGGATCGGGGTTTCTGCCACTCGGTCATCAAATGGCACCATCAACGTGTAAGTCTGAATCTGTGACACGCTAGGGTGATAGAATAAGTCAGTAGGACGCTTTGACCTGACCTGCTCTGTTTTGGGCCTTTGTTCTGGAAAGAAAAGAGTACGATCTGAATAACAACATCACGAGGATGGTTTTCTTTTCTTTATCTTAATGTTTATTTATTTATTTATTTTATATATATGAAATTTATTGACAAATTGGTTTCCATACAATGTTTATTTATTTTTGAGAGAGAGAGAGAGAGAGAGAGAGAGACAGAGCATGAGCAGGGCAGGGGCAGAGAGAGGGCGAGACACAGAATGTGAAGCAGGCTCCAGGCTGTCGACGCGGGGCTCGAACTAATGAACCGCGAGGTCATGCTCTGAGCTGAAGTCAGACACTTAACCGACTGAGCCACCCAGGCGCTCCTCAGAGGATCGTTTGAATCCGAACATCTCAAGAACAGCGTTAGCACGCGCGTCACTTGTGTATATGAAAGAAAGAGGGCACACCGCTCACCGATACATTCAGCACGTTTTACAAACCTGGTTGAGATTTAGGCAACGAAGACAACGGTATGGGTTTCACCTAACAGTCACGTATGAGTGGTATTTCCTAACCAGGTTAAAAAAATGCTATAAACCAATGCCGAAAGCACAGTGGGGCGGCGGGGGGGGGGGACCCCCAAGGACGTGATTATGGAATCCTGGCTACAAGGTCGATGTGCCTCAGGGAGTATGTGCCCTGCGTGGTGGGCCGTGACTTACCAGTTCCGGCGGCTGACGTGCGTGCTGAGACGTAACAGGCAGTTTGCTGTTTGCTGGGAACACCGGCCAACAGGGGGAACGGGGGGGCATGCTCCCTGCCTGCTGTCACTTCAGGTCCAGGCGGGGAAGGTCTGAAACAGACAGACCCTAATACGTGGTACATGATAAACAAAACATAACATTCCGTAAGGAAACAGGTGACAGGGAAGGGAACAAAAGGGGTCGGGGGCTCCGCAGAGGCGTCTCTAAGAAGGGAAAGGGGAGACTGCGGTTTGTACCGGTGATGAGGGGCGGGCGGGGGCGGGGGGTGCAGGGCTTGAGCAGGGAGGGTGTTTTCTGGGCCAAGGGGATGACGTTGGAGGCACACCTGGGGCCGCGCTCCGGGCACCGTTGCCATCCTGGGCAACCGAACTATTGCAGCAGGTGGAGGCCGGGGCGCCTGGCTGTGCTGGGCACAGGGGATCGGTTGGGGGTCGTTGTCGGAGACAGAGCCCAAGTCTGCTCATGGGGCTCAGCTGAGATTCCGGCCACGGGGGAGAGGGGCTGGTGACATGCGCCTAGTGGTCACGGTGGAGGGAAGGGGACAAGTGTGGGGATGCTCTGGGGCGGTGGGTGCAGGGGACTTGGAACCAAGGAACCTGGAGAAAGCGGGAACAGCTGGTCAACACCCCGCTTGGGCCTGGATTTCAGTTCCCCGAGCCAGACACGGCTTTCTTCTGATGCGGTCGTGTGATCCCGGCTTTCCAGGGAGGCGAGGCTGGGGAAACTGAGGCTGAGGGGGAGGCAGATTTGGGGGCAGTCAGCCCTCATCTGGGGGATGGGAGGGATGGGCGGGGTCGGAGGGGGCCAGAACCTTGGACACAGGGAGGGCGGGGGACCCGGGTCGCTGCTCTGCCTCCCGTCCCGCTCCCAGGGGGTTTCCCATGGGCACTGGGGAAGGGGGGGGTCACGGGGAGAGGAGGCGGCTGTGACGCGGTGGCCGCGAGAGCACATGCGGGTGTGGTTGGCCAGAAGAACGCGGCTTTGTGGCGGGGCCGACCCTGCGGCTGGCAGGGGCCCCCTCCCTTTATGCCTCTGTCTCACTCGGCAGGGCCGGAGGAGGGTCTTCAGGGACCCCGGGCGCCGTCTCCTGTCGAGGTGCAGAGCGAGGATGTAGACGGCCGGGTGAGCCGCAAGGGCCACATGGACAGCAGCCCCAGGACGTCAGGGGCCAGGCTCAGGGAGCTCGCGGCCGCCAGGAGACAGAGGCCTGCTGCGTTGGAGAAGCCAGCGAGCGTGTCCAGCACCACGGCCGCGTGGGCACGTAGCGCCAGGGTGTTGTCCGGCCGGGCGAGAGCCTCGCTGCCCAGGCCCGGGCCGTCGGCGACAGCCAGGTGCGGGAAGTGGGGGCCGCTCTGGACGTGGGGGCGGAGAAGCCGGCAGGCCACGCTGCTGCCCACCATCCCGCACGCGGCCACCGGCGCCTGGACGGAGAGGACCGCCTCCGGGTACAGGGCCCCCTGGCTCCCCGCCTCATTTGCCGCGCGCGGACGGCGGTCTTGGCCTCCCTGTGCGGAATCCACGTCCCAGGCGGAGCTGGTCCAGGGAGGGCCGGGCACACCCCGAGGAAACGAAGGTTTGCTACCTTCGCGAGCCTGGCACCTGCTGAGGGCCCTCCGCCCGTCGGTCACTCTCGGGGAGCTCTGGGGCCCCTGAAGGGGCCTCCTGGGGTCCCGAGGAAGACACACGCCTGAGCCCTGGGCCGCGTGTGCACCAGAGTGTGCACGGACAGGGAAGCCCCACCCGGCTCAGGACTGCCCACTGGGGGTCTCTGTTGGCTCTCTCGGGGAGGGTGGGCCATTTGTCTCGGCCTGTCTGGTCCTTCCCTGCGTGGAGTTCTGAACATCCCACATCCTGGGAGCCCCTACGGCCCCGGGAAAACCCGGACCCCGGCCACCCTGCTGGAAACCGAGGAGGGGGTCAGTGTTTCCTCCGGAAGCCGACGTCTGGGCTGGACCAGGTGGTCTGATCCAGGCTGAGGGTGTGGCAGTCGATAACCCGGGGGAGGAGCTGCCTGCTTCCTGCCTCAGGGTCCCCATCTGCCTACAGGTTGCTGTCACGGGCCGACCTGCGCCCCTCAAACTCATGTTGAAGTCCCAACACCCAGCACTTCAGAATGTGACCATATCCGGAGACGGGGACTTCACAGAGGTGATCGGGGTAACACGGGGTCACCGGGGTGGGCTCTGATCCCACGTGACCGGGGTCCTTAGAAGGAGAGGGGATCGGGACACAGACACGCACAGAGGGACGGCCCCGTGAGGACACAGCGGGAGGACGGCCATCCACACGCAAGGAGAGGGGCCTCGGGAGGCCCGGCCCTGCCCACGCCTGGACCTCGGGCCCCAGGATGGGGACAGTGAGTCTCTGCAGTGTGAGCCCCGTGTGTGGAACTGTGTTAGCAGAGCCTCAGCAAGCTGATACGGTTACGAAGTCACCTGCGGTCTCAGAATACTGAGAGCTTCCTGGTTCTTTCCAAGCCGCAGAGACCTTGTTTCTGGATCCCTGAAGCTTCTGGAATGACTCCCGAGAGCAGATAAAAGCCTGTGATATGCCTACAATTACCCCACGGGCGGCCCTGAGGGCTGCAGTCACACACGGTGCCCCGCTGGGGTCTCAGGAGGACCGGAGGGCCCTGCCCCAGATCGGCTCCGCGTTTGAAACTCCCCCCACCCGATCTCGCCGGGATTACAAAGTCCCCTCGGGTCAGTGGCCCTGCTTGTGATGCAACTGTCTGACCCCCACACCCCCCATCCCGCCCTGCTGCCGACTGTCTGACCCTCCCCCCCCGCCCCCCACTACCTGCCCCGACTGCCAACGTCCACCTCAGGGTCTGCCTTAATGAACCGAGTCTTAAAATCTGACCGCCAACAGGGGCGCCTGGGGGGCTCAGTCGGTTGAGCGTCCGACTTCGGCTCAGGTCACGATCTCAGTCTGTGGGTTCGAGCCCCGCGTCGGGCTCTGAGCTGATGGCTCAGAGCCTGGAGCCTGCTTCCAATTCTGTGTCTCCCTCTCTCTCTGCCCCTCCCCCACGCTCTCTCTCTCTCTCTCTCTCTCAAAAATAAAAATAAACATTAAACAAAAAAAGAAATAAACGTGGGCATAGGAGTTAAGCTGTTGAGTCAGAAGAACCAAGGAGGTCCAAGGTCAGCCCTGGGTATCCTGCTACTCTCACACCGCTTCTAAGGGACCCCTCCCGTCCTGTCGCTCTTCAGCCCCCCCCCCCCCCCCGGCACCAATCCTGAGGTTGGACGTTGCAGGAAAATACACCCCTGGGTTAAGAAGGCGTGAGATGAAAGGAGGCGGCTCCCTCTTTCCGGTTACCTGGGCCGTCTTCTCGAGGAGCTGGTGCCGCAGAGGCCAGGATCCCCGGAGGCCAAAGTCCCGCCGGGGGTCAGGGAGTGCAGGAGGCACCTCCGCTTTGGACGGCGTCCTGCCAGGGAGTGACCAAGTCCCCTGGGCCCCTTGGGTCTTCCCGCGTGGAGGCCACTTGCAAATCCGGAGCCAGGCCTTTATCTGAGACTTCCTATGTCTGCATCTCGTGACCCCCCGCCCCCCGGCCTGCCTGGCTCTGGGGCACTCCGTTCCCGGTGGCAGCCTCGGAGCAGAGGAGGGGCTCCGGGAGAAGCCGACGTCCATCCCGCGTCCACCTCCAGACGGGGGTCCGGCCGGGCCCCCCCCCAGCCAACGCGGGTCGGGAGGGAACCGTATGGCCTTCCAGCGGCTCCCACGCGCTCCTGTCCTAACTGCCGTGGGCACGATGTGGACGTCCCCGCAGGTCTGAGACCCTCACGCCGGATTCCCTGAGGCCGGGCCGAGTCCCCGGCGCTTTGCTGGGCCAGACGGTCTCAGTTCTGTTCTGCGGCCGCTGAGCCCTTACAGGCCGCGAGTAAAAGGCATCGTGCTCTCTTCCATTCATTTCCATGGGTCGATCAACTGGCTCGTTAATTTCAAGCAAGTCTCTTGGAGTCCACAGAGGCCATTCCAAGGGCACTTTCAGCGTTCGCTCGGCCGACGGCCCCGCGGGCACTTGGGTGTCGCGCCCGGCTTGCACAGCTGCCCTTTGCCGCAGGGGTGAATCCAGGCCTCGGGCTGCGTCACGCACGGTCAGGCTTGTCACTTGGTGGAGGGAGCTGGGGGCCACCCCTGTACGGGGTCCGGCTCCAAACAGAAGAGGCGGCAGGCTCTGCACACGAGGCCCTTCTTCCAGATGCCCAGCTTGGTGCCGTGGCGGGGACGCGGGCGCAGGACATGTGTGAATACGGTGACTTTAGCGCCCCTCCATCTAACCCGAGGGAGAGTCGCCTGCGGCTCTTTGGAAACCACCTACGAAGGAAGTTTAACCCAGAACCATCCTTTCAAAAAATGCGTCTGCCGTCTCTGCGTTGCTCGCTTTGGGCAGAAGCCCACGGAACGTCCGGACACGGTGGGTGGGTGATGAAGGAGGGATCCTGGGGTCAGAGAAGAGTCTGCTCTCCATCAGACGGTGCATCCCGAGCATCTGCAGAAGGGCCGTCACGCGTCCCCGTCACGCCTGCCCGTCCCCGTGGCTGGCTCTCTTCCTACGGAGCCCAGTGTGAGGACCGACTGTGTGTTCGTCGGCTCCCAATGCAGTGACACCACCCGCACCGGGGCTCGCGCGACAGTGACTCATTCTCCCCCAGCGCCGGAGGCCGGAGCCCGAGGTCCAGGCGTGGGCAGGCCCAGCCCTCCCGAGGCCTCTCACCCGGTGCGTGCAGAAGGGCTGCGCGTGGGGGAGATTTTCAGCAGAAGGAGCTCGGATCGGGGCGAATGCACAGGGTACGAGCGTCTGACAACAAGCATCGATCGGGCGTCCCCGGGGCATCCTGCGCGGACACGCCTACTCGCTTCTCTTCGCCACCGTTGGAGAAAAGGTTGAAATCTCAGGGGGCTGCTGTGCTCTTGGGTCTGAGACCTTTCTTCCTTACCTGCAAGGCAACGGGTGCTATGCATTTCTGTTTTCATGTGGGGACATCCCACAAATACTGTTCTCTGTTTTCATGTCTGTCCTGTTCAAAATACTTTCTAAATTCTCTGTTGATTTCTTCTGGGACACACGTACTGTTGAGACGTGTGCTGTTTCGTTCCCAAACACGGGGGGATTTTCTGGGGTGTCTTAGGTCTAGGGAGTTTGTAACTTGTCCTCCGCTTTGGAAACCTTTCCTTTTTGTCTCCCCCGCCCTGGCCTCATTCGGGGACTTGGCGGGGGGAGGGCGGTGTATATCAGTCCACCCACTTCCTTCAGTGCATTGATGCCCTTCTTACTTTTTCCAAGGTGAGTTCTTCTCTGCCCTTTCCTCAGGTTTGCTAGCTTTGCTTCTGCAGCATCTGATCGGCCATCAACCCCGGTCCTTTGCGTCTCACACATTGCCATTTTCATCTGCACCTTAAAAAAAAAATTTTTTTTTAATGATTCTTTATTTTTAAGAGAGACAGAGTGCGAGCAGGGGAGGGGCAGAGAGAGAGGGAGACACAGAACCCGAAGCGGGCTCCGGGCTCCGAGCCGTCAGCACAGAGCCCGACGCGGGGCTCGAACTCACGAACCGCGAGATCGTGACCTGAGCCGAAGTCGGACGCTCAACCGACGGAGCCTCCCAGGCGCCCCTGCACTGGGTTTTTTTTTAACTGTTGAGTTTTGAGAGTTCTGAATTCCAGGCACAAGGCCTTTGTTAGGCACGTGTCTTGCGGGCAAGCGTGGGATCTAGTTGACCGGCTTGCCCTTGGATGGATTGTGCTTTGGTGTTGAGTCCAAAATCGCTCACAGAGCCCTCGGTCCCCCGGATTTCTCCTCTGCTTCTCTCCTAAGAGATTTACAGTTTTTCCTTTAAAGTCTTTGATACATTTGGAGCTATTTTTTTAATCTAAGGTATGAGGTGGAGGCTAGTTTTTATTAATTTTTTGCCTACGGAGGTCTACTGGTTCCGGGGCCATTGGCTGAAAACACTGCAGGAAGTCAGTTGGACATACTTGTGGGTCTCTCACTGTCCTGGGAGCTATATCTATACGCTTCGCCCTCTAAGCAGCTGCCCTGAGGCTCACAATATGCATTTTCACCTCCACAAACCTGCTGTGAGCTCATAGCATACACTTTCCCCGCATTGTAAAAACCTCAGGGCAGCAAATCCCACACCTGGAGGAAAAGGAGTGAGACAACACATCCTTACGAGCCTTCTCTTATCCCAGCAACCTTGACAAGTGCCCCCAGTGCCCAGGAACGCGTGCGCACTTTCCCGTGGCCCCCGGGCTCCCTCGGCAGCCTCCCCGAGGATGTAACCGCGGGGACCCCCCCCTCCCCCATCTGCCTGTGCCCTCAGGGCGCTGCTGTCCTGCTTGATGCTCAGGGGCCGTCCCCTCTCACCTGTGTCTACCCCCAGTGGCTCTCATGGCCCGTGGCCTGGCTTTCCACCCCGCCGCGGTGTTTCCTCTCTCGAAGCTTCTTGATTTTTGCATCGTATTTAAGGAGGATGTCTTCCGACAGGAAACAGGCGAAGACGACCTCTTACGTCGTCGTTTTCTACCGTTCCGTGGTGCGGACACGGACGTTTATACTCTATCTGGATTGGTTTCCGAAGATGATGTGTCTTCCTTCCTTATTGTCTGTCTTCCTTCCTTATTGTCTGTTTCGATAGTGAGTGCTCACAGCCACAATTAATACAGACCCACCTAGTCCCATCTTTCTGCAGCGCAGTTTGTCAGGAACCAATACACTTTGCTGTTTTAAGGGAAGTCTTTATAGATTTGGAGCAAAAAAACCTTTGTTGCTTATTTGCACTATAAATATATTCTTGAGGTGCCTGGCTCGCGCAGTAGGAAGAGCGTGTCACTCTTGATCTTGGGGTCGTTGAGTTCGAGCCCCATGTTGGGTATAGAGCTTACTTAAAAAAAAAAACAACTAGGGGCGCCTGGGTGGCTCAGTCGGTTAAGCGTCTGACTTCGGCTCGGGTCACGATCTCACGGTTCACGGGTTCGAGCCCCGCGTTGGGCTCTGTGCCGACGGCGCGGAGCCTGGAGCCCGCTTCCGATTCTGTGTCTCCGTCTCTCTCTGCCCCTCCCTGCTCACCTCTGTCTCTGTCTCCGAACTCAACTAAACATTAAAAAAATAAAACTCAAATAAAAATTAAAAGACTCAAAAAAAGTATATTCTGGAACTACACAGTTTAGGGTTTCAGTTCATTCGTTGCGTCTTTGGTTGAAATGAAGCCTGCCCTTGACAATATTCAAATCCATCCACGCTTTTCTTCTCTTCTTAGGGTTTTTATATCTCGTGGAGGGCACCACGCCCTCCCCAGCGTTAGAGCTATGTCGTCATATATTTAGCTCTCAGTTCCTCTTGGAACTGAGTTCTGTGTATGGGGGAGAGGAGAGCCGTGTTGGGGTTTTCTCTGTGGAAGCCCAGAGTCCTGGTGCCAGGTACACAGAGCGTGTCCTTTCTGCACACTTGTTCTGTGAGGGAGTCCCGTTCAGCACTGGCCGTCCTCTGCATTGACCAGGTTTTCTATGCTTGTGAATAAACCATGCTGTCCAGGTTTCTGGAGCTTTACCCAGAGCTCTTTGAGAGGGCCTTAATTATGTCTGACCACCTGCATTTCCATATACATTTTTAAAGAGCTTTTCAAGGAGGGACATGATGTTTTGTGCAGAAGTACACAGAATCGGTTTGGGGAGAACTGGTACTTTGATGATAGGATTCAGTCTTCCCAATCACAGGACACTTCTGGTGGAAATCCTTCTAAGCACTTAATGTTTCTGAGGCGGTTGTAAATTTAGAGCTCTTAAAAATTTGCTTTCTTTCAGGGGAAGATACAGCAATAAAAGAGTTTCATGTGGCTGTCAGACTTGCTGAACTCTTGATAATTTTAAGATTTACCAGTTCCTTCTTCGGGGTACACTTAACCGTATCGTCAACAGTTTGTCCCATCCGGATTTTTTATAACTTTATTTGTTTTTTTTTTTTTTTTAATTTTTTTTCAACGTTTATTTATTTTTGGGACAGAGAGAGACAGAGCATGAATGGGGGAGGGGCAGAGAGAGAGGGAGACACAGAATCGGAAACAGGCTCCAGGCTCTGAGCCATCAGCCCAGAGCCCGACGCGGGGCTCGAACTCCCGGACTGCGAGATGGTGACCTGGATGAAATCGGACGCTTAACCGACTGCGCCACCCAGGCGCCCCTAACTTTATTTGTTTTAAAGCCTCCGCCCTGATTGGGCTCCCGGCACACTGTTAACCAGCAGCGGTGAGGGAATTCTGGGCTCGTAACCCACATTCAAGGGACCGGCTCTGGTTCGCACTTACTCTGCTCCAAGCTTTGTCTCCAGGAAGTGGGGGCGTGAAGTATTTACCGGGGAAGTGAGTGCAGTCAGCTGTCACAATGGAAGTCACCTCCCTTCCCGAGTTGCTGAGTTCCTCCCAGCCCGGGAGCCCTTCAAGAGGATGCTTGGTCTCCCGGAAGAGACGCCCTGCCCGCCACCCAGAGACATCTCTCCCTCTTCTCCGGGGGAGACACTGAAAATAGGAATGACTTTCCTCTTGAACGTTCGGAAACACTTAAAAAATTTTTTTTAATGCTTAGTTTTGAGAGAGAGACAGACAGACAGAGGGGACTCCCCCAGGGGACGGCTCTGTCTGGAGGTTAGCCCCATCTCTCCGCCTTCGTTACCGTCTTAACGAAGGTCAGGATGACTTTTTTCTTCGCCACTTCTGTTTGTCTCTTATACATTCCCCGGGAAGAATCACATCGCCACGTTCAGAGGTCCATTGGTTTTGCTGTGAGTATTCTGTTTTCCTAGCTACGCGCACCTGTTGCCTTCAAGGTCCACTTCGTGGCCTCCGCCTTGGGGCAGTTCATCACAGCAGCCACGGCGTGCAAGTGCCACGGTCTCCCCATCCCTCCGGAGTAGACGCCACCGCCCTTTCCGTCTCGGGACCGGGTAAACCAGACGGTCGGCAGAAAACACGCTGTGACGCGTACCACCGGAGAGCGTTGTTTCGGCTGCGGAGGGCAGTAAGAGCCTAAACGCACTGCGTGTTCGCTGCAGCCCTGTTCACAATGGCCAACACGTGGAAACAGCCTCAGTGGCCATCAGCGGGGCAAATGTGTAAGGAAGATGAGGGGCATACGCGAAACGGAAGCTTCTTCAGCCGTGAGGACGCAGGAAGTCTTGCCATTGTTGACAACCCGGATGGACCTTGAGGGCATCGTGCTGCGTGAAATCAGCCAGACAGACCCACACGATGACGCTTCTGTTTGGAATCTGAAAAAAAGATGAGCTCGCAGACACAGAAAGCAGAACGGGGGTGGGGTGGGGGGCCAGGGAGCACAAACTCGTTAGGATGTGAGCGAGTCCTGGAGACCTGAGGCACAGTGCGTCGATTCGAGTCAGCAACGCCCTATGGCACGCTTCGGGGGGGCTGCGAGACTAGGTCTTACACCACGGAGCTGCTAACGAGCGGATGGTACCCGTGAACAAGATCAAGTACTTGACAAATCTGAGAAGAAAAGTTTAGGTCCGGTCCACACCTCACACCATCCCCTAGCGAAAAATCCAAATGGATCAAATACCTAAGTGCTTAACAATGAAGCCATGCAAATATCATGATGAAAAAATATAGGTTAGTTTCTACATTGTCTTACGCATGTCAGACTTGCATAAATACAAGTCAAAACACACAAGCCATAAGTAAAGGTTGATAAATTCAAATATATCAAAATGCTCTGTATGGGCAACAGTAGTCATAGTAATGACAGGGGCACCTGGGTGGCTCAATCGGTGAGGTGACCGACTTCGGCGCAGGTCATGATCTCACATTTCGTGAGTTCGAGCCCCGCGTCGGGCTCTGTGCTGACAGCTCGGAGCCTGGAGCCTGCTTCGGATTCTGGGTCTCCCTCTCTCTCTGCCCCTGCCCTGCTCACACTCTGTCTCTCTCTCTCTCAAAAAAAAAAAAAAAAAAAACATGAAAAAAATTATAAGAACTAATAACAAAAAGCAAAGTCCAGTGAAGAATGAAGGCGGTACACGTTACTCACACTTCCGGCAACAGACAAAGAACTAATCCCCTCGAGTGTAAGGAGTTAATGGAAATGGGAAAGTGAGGACCTTCCAGGGACAGCCTCGGGGGCATTTCTCGCCCTGTCGCCTCCGCCAGGGTCTCCTCCACATACTCGTGAAATGTCAGCATCGCAGAATACACAGTGACAGACTGTGGGATTTGGGAATAAAGAGACAGCCCCCTGGTTTTTTGTTGTTTTTTTTTTGTTTTTTTTAAATTTTTTTTTCAACATTTATTTATTTTTGGGACAGAGAGAGACAGAGCATGAACGGGGGAGGGGCAAAGAGAGAGGGAGACACAAAATCGGAAACAGGCTCCAGGCTCTGAGCCATCAGCCCAGAGCCCGACGCGGGGCTTGAACTCACGGACCGCGAGATCGTGACCTGGCTGAAGTCGGACGCTTAACCGACTGCGCCACCCAGGCGCCCCAACAGCCCCCTGTTTTAACACAAGGTTTTAGCCCATCTTCCTTGCTTCGGACAAGTGCAAATTTGCGTAAGCACACGTAGGAATCAAACAGTATTACAAATGTGTGGATAAATTACACCCGAGAGGAGAGATCATGTGCTATCTTATCATCAAGGAGGACAGAACCCATCAGACAAACGCAAACCCAACGTTAATAAAAACGTTTTGTCGGTCCTGTGATTTGCTCACCGTGGAAAAAAAAAGATGCAGAGAGCCAGGGTTTATTATTTTTTTTTCTTAAATCTTTTTTTAACGTTTATTTATTTTTGAGACAGAGAAAAACAGAGCATGAATGGGAGAGGGTCAGAGAGAGGGAGACACAGAATCTGAAACAGGCTCCAGGCCCTGAGCCGTCAACACAGAGCCCGACGTGGGGCTCGAACTCACGGACCGCGAGATCGTGACCTGAACCGAAGTCGGACGCTTCACCGACGGAGCCCCCCAGGAGCCCCGAGAGCCAGGGTTTAAAACAAGGAACCAGTACAGAGAAAACAACACCCTGGAACGTCAGCTCCAGCCTTTACAGGTGCACCTGAATGGACACAGTTAAACGCGTTAAGGCTGAAATAAAGTGTACGTAATGACCCATCTTGTAAATAAAATCCCACGAGCTCACAAGGTTGATTCATCTTCACAGCAATCTTGCGTTATCAGGTGCCCGCCGCACCCTCCCCTCGGAGCATAGGCAGCGGAGCGGCGGCGTGATTACCCCCGGGGGCCACACGGCCTCGAAGGGCAGAGCCAGAGTTGGAACGAGGTCAGTCTGGCTCCAAAGCCCCGCATGCAGGGGCGCCATCTGGACAGAGAACCGGGGCGGGGGGGGGGGGGGGGCGTGGATGAGCCAAGCCTCGCGTCAGGGGCGACAGAAAGGAAGTCTGTGGAAGGACCGAGCCTGGCCCTTGGGAGACGGACGGAGCCGCGGTGCCTTTGCCCGTGATGCTTGGGGTCTGCAGGTGCCGGGAAGCCTCGCGGCCCCAGGACACTGGCGCTGCGGCCCGGTCCGATGAGCGTGGCGGGCGGGAGGGAAGCGGCCCCCCCACAACCGGCCGCCACCAGCAGCAGCACGGGCTTGTTCTGCAGGCCCACGGAAGCCGCACTCGGCGGTGACACTGTCTACGTGCTGCAGCAGCCGTGGGGGCAGAAAGGGCCGGGTTTGTGCGTGCGCCTTGCGGAGCACCCAGCTCGGAGCGGGGACGTCATTTGCTCTGCGGGAGGGGGGTCCCCATGCCGAGCTGAGCCGGTGTCTCCAGAGGGTCTGTGCCAGCTGCCCCTCTGTCCCGGGGCACCTCGGCCTCGTCTGCTAACGCCCACCGGAGAGGTTCCTTCCCCACTCCTCCCCGATGCTCCCCAGGACGAGCTGAGGACGGGGCTGGCCCTGCCGTTCACCATGGAGGGTGAGGCCAGGAGGGGCCGGAGACACAGAGGCCGCCCGTGGGGAGGAACGTGGTGGCCGAGGCCTGGGTCACGGGGAGACCCTGGCGGGCTCCCGCCGCCAGGACGGCACAGGATTGTAACGGGCCGGACCGAGAAAGAGACACCACAGGAGACGCCGAGAGCCTTTAGGAATACGGCGCATGCCTTTAAGTCTTTAAGCGAGTCGGACAGAGTGAAGTCGCGATGCTCAAGCGAAGGGACAGGGCCCAGACACCGACAGCCATGTGCCTCAGGCAGAGACCCCTGGACCCGACTGGGAAGAAGACACCCACGCAGCCAAGGGCCGCCAGGAGGCCCAGACACGACGCGAGGGAGAAGGGACACGCGTCAGGCAGGGAGTCGGGTGTGGAAACATGAGTCTGTGCTGAGTCACCACGGCCGTCGTGCAGGGAGGGAGGGGCACGGCAGCAGCGGCCACGCTCCAGGAGGGGATGTCACTCGGGTCGGGGCTCTCACAGCACGGCGGGCCAGCCAGGGGGCAGCGGGCAGGAGGGCCCGAGGCGGGAGGCAGCGCGGCTCCAGGGGGTGGTCCCCACACAGGCCGCTCTCTCCCCACCGCGTCCCTTAGCACGTCCGCACATCCACCCGTCCCGCTCTGAGACACGAATCCACGGACCCGGAGTCTCGGACGTCCCTCGTGAGCCGGCCAGGCCCCGAGAACCAGCTCTGATAACCCTACGTGTCCCACCGTGGGGCCAGAACACCGTGCGCATGTCAGGCAAGGCTGCTCGAGGAGTGACAACCCCCGGGCTCCTTCCTCCACCGGGCGCCTCACTTGGAGTGTGGTTGTCCAGCCGTCCATGACCCCCTCGGGCCCGGAGGTCTGGACAGAGGGCCAGGGAGCAGAACCGTCACCTCTCTAGATAGTAAAGCCCCTTCCTGTGCTGTCCTCAGGAGGGGTCGTGCCTGCAGAGACCGCGTGTGGTTGAGGGCCCAGAGCACGGCCGGCTTCCCCTGCGGAGGGACCATCATGGCAGGTGGCCCTGAGAGGGACCCATGGACGTGGTTTCAGAAGACAGCGAGGCAGCTGCCGGGGACAGGACAGCAAGAGGGCAGGGGCTGAGGGAGGGGTCGGACGTAAGGGGCAGTGGTGCCCCTTACATGCTCAGCAGGTGGGGAAACTGAGGCTCCGGGGGCTGGGGGGCTTCTCGGACACCCGAGCTGAGATCAAGATTCAGGCTCCTCCCGGGGCGCCCGGGGGGCTCCGTCGGTTCAGTGTCCGACTTTGGCTCGGATCGTGATCTCGAGGTTCGTGGGTTCCAGCCTTGCGTTGGGCTCTGTGCTGACAGCTCGGAGCCTGGAGCCCCCTTCGGGTTCGGTGTCTCCCTCTCTCGCCCTGCCCCTCCCCTGCTTGTGCTCCATCTTCCTCTCTCAAATATAAATAAACATTAAAAAAGGGTTTAAAAAAGATTGAGGCTCCTCCTCTGGTGAGATGCTGTCCCCCACCCCAGCCAACCTCCACGGCCACGGGCAGGTGCACCCCGTTTTTGAGGTTTTCTCCTCCTCCCACCTCCCCCGTTACAAAGACCTTAACACACCTACGTCTCCCTTACAAACGAGAGCAAAATACCCTGAGACCAAATGCCACAGTTCAAACATGTGTGGGACTCACCTGGCTCGACGTCTTCGAGATTTCATTAAGGAACAGCGTGTGTAACAGCAAGACGGGGACATGTCCCTAAGCGTGGCCTCAGACGGCCGCGATGCGTCCTCCCGGCTGAGAGTTCCGTGTGTAACGTCGGGAGGAAATGATGTTGAGAAAGACATGTGAGCGAGAACTCAGAACTCAGAGGCGAATGCGTGTTCACACACTCCGCCTTCTCCAGGATGTGCGTTTCCTGGCCCACGGTGACGTGATTGTCACCAGCGTGCCCCCAAGAGCACTCGCTGACCCTGATCCTGGGTTTGATGAATGGGGGACGTCCTGGGGGACGGGGGTGAGACAGAGACAGAGAGGAAACGAGAGAGAAACCCATACGGGGAGACAGAGAAAGAGAGAATGAGAATGAAAACCCAGAAGGACCATAAGACTCAGCAGCTTCTCTGTGGGGTATTTATCCAGAGGAAATGGAAATCCCCACCCAAAGGGATGTCAGTGTCTCTGTGTCCCTGAAGCACTATTCACGACAGCCAAGGCACAGGAGCGACCCAGGGGTCCACCGACGGACGAGCAGTTAAAGATGCTGCATACACACAACGGAGTAGTACTCAGCCCTAGCGAGAATGAGATCTTAGCAGAGCCCAGACAGAGCAAGACAAACTCCGTACGATGTCACTTACACGTGGAATCTGCCCCCACAAACGTCAGGAGACGTGAACGGACTCACACAGACAGGGAACACCCTGGTGGTTACCGGGGGCGGGAGGGGCTGGCGGTGGGCAAAACGGCGGAGGGGACCGACAGGTGCAAACTCCCAGTTACAAAAGAAATAAGCCGAGGGGCGCCCGGGGGGCTCAGTCGGTGGAGCGTCCGACTTCGGCTCAAGTCATGATCTCACGGTCTGTGAGTTTGAGCCCCCCGTCAGGGTCTCTGCTGACGGCTCGGAGCCTGGAGCCTGCTTCGGATTCTGTGTCTCCCTCTGTCTACCCCTTCCCCGCTCAGGCTCTGTCTCTCTCTGTCTCTCAAAGATGAATAAACGTTAAAAAAAAAAAAAAAAGAAAAAAAGAAGTCGCAGGGATGCACGGAGCCCCACAGGGAAGGAAGTCATTAATATTCCAGGAACTTAAAGGGACGGATGGCAACCATCCTTATCGAGGGGCTCATTCTGTCACGTATAAAAATACTGAGTCACTCTCATGCACACCTGACATTAACAGGACATCGTATGTCAGTTACACTTCAATATTTATTTGCTTATTTATTTATTTATTTATTTATTTAATGTTTTTTTCTTTTTTGAGAGAGAGAGAGAGAGATAGAGAGACAGAGCTCGAGCAGGGGAGGGACAGAGAGAGAGGGAGACAGAATCCGAAGCAGGCTCCAGGCTCCGAGCCGTCAGCACAGAGCGTGACGCGGGGCTCGAACCCACGAACTGTGAGATCGTGACCTGAGCTGAAGTCAGATGTTCAACCGACTGAGCCACCCAGAGGCCCCTCCTCTTCAATTTTTAAAAAATAAACAGAGACAGAGAGTGTGAGTTCTGGTGACCCGTACAGGCCAACGTTCCTTGAGAGGCAGAGCTGACCTCACTGAAAACTTTGGCCCGAGACCACCTACAAAACATATTCTTGACTAGCCTCTCGTCCCGCGAGTGACTGTGTTTGTCGGGGGTGGGTCTCCTTTTGCTCAGATGGGCTCGGAGAAAGCACACGTATGCCGCCAGCCCTCCCGAGGGGCGGGGTGGACGCCAGGAAGCCAGGCTGAGCGCCGTGGACGGGCCCCTGGGCTCCGGAGCCCTGCCTTCCTGGTCAGGCTGTCTGCACGATTTAGGGGACTGACCACACGGCCCCCGCCCCTTGGGCCCTCACGCTTTATCACAACGTTACGTCTCTTTGTCCCGGGGAAGAACTCTCAGATTAGGTTTTAGGAACTTAGATTAGATTAGATTTAGGAACTTAGATTTTAAAATACTGATGAACTTCTGCTGGGTGCCACGCAATGAAGGGGTGCCGGGGTTTCAAAGTCGAGCCCCGCCCTAGAGAGCCTGGTAGGGGACACACAGGGACGATGCAGTTTTAATAGCATACGAGGGTGCTTTCCAAACTACAGGTTACAACCCGTTGGGGGATCACGGAATCAACTTATTGGAACAAGGACAGCCTTAGAAAACAATGGAAAACAAGAGAAAAGTAACGGACTTTGAGGCAGTGAGTGTAACTATCTGAGTGCGATGGAGAAATGTAGGAAGGGGCTGGGGAGGGGGGACAGTATGTGGCTGAGGTGTCCCACACCTGCTTTAAAGTGCTGGTGGTCAGATTTTTTTTTTTTAATTTTTAATGTTTTATTTTGAAGACAGAGAGAGACAGAGCACGAGTGGGTCTGGGGCAGAGACACAGGGAGACACAGAATCGGAAGCAGGCTCTGGGCTCCGAGCCGTCAGTACAGAGCCCGACGCGGGGCTCGAACTCACGAGCTGCGAGATCGCGACCTGAGCCGAAGTCGGATGCTCAACTGACTGAGCCCCCCAGGCGCCCCCGTTGGTGGTCAGATTTTAAGATTCGGTTCTTTAAGGCAGACCCTGAGGTGGATGTTATGCACCACCCAGACCCCTCCCGGGATGAAGCACTGTCTCCCTGACCGGCCGTCAGCCCCTTACACACAGACCCAGCTGGAGAGGGCGCCGCCCCAAGGTCATGCCCGTCTCCAGGCGGCCTGCATGTGACCCCGGGGGCAAAGTCTGGCCTTCCTGCTCCAATCAAGGCACCGCTGAGGGGGCCACCCAGCTTCTGAGCTGCCTGTAGCTGTGGCCTCCGTGGAGACTGCAGAATATTCCAGCCCTCCTGCTTGCCCTCCCCTTCCCTCCCCTCCCTCTCCTTCCCCAGGAGCACCCCCTGAGGAACTTCCTACACGCTGCCCTTCTCTCACAGAGCCTGCTTCCCCAGGGACCCCAGGCGGCCACGGCTGGTACCAGGGCTGTGGCAGGGAGCCAATGCTGGGACAGGGTTTGGAGCAGGGTCGCCCGCTGCCTGCCGGCCAGACTGCAGCGTAATCGGGAGACCTCCCGGCAGTGGGTGGGACCCTGGACAGGATGGATTGTTGGTGCAGCGTGTCAGGTGTCTGAGAAATGGGGGGGGGGGGGGGGGGGCGGGGCAGAATCTGTACACAGTGTGGCCGGGGGGCTGTTTCTATCCAGTCATATTTGCGAAAGGCTGAGGGATAAACCCGCAATTAAATCCACAATCCACTTAAAGGAAGCATTGAAAGCCGAGCAGCCAAAGCTAGTTGGTGAGTGGAAGGCCCTCCCCTCTGCAGCCCGGGGCACAGAAGTGGGGGTCTCAGACCCAGGACCTTTGGCATCTGAGCTCCAGAGATGAAACTCCCCATCAGGGCAGGCCAGCCGTGCCAGGATCAGGGACCACACTGGGACAGAATGGGACTCTGACTTGGATGGGGACATTGGGGTGATGTGCCCCCAAATCTTGAATTCCCAGGTTCCCCGCACGCTCAGATCAGAGCACCGGGAGGCTACGCAGGGGTCTCTACCCTACAAGATAGCCCGGGCCCCCCCGAGTCCCCAGGATCTGCCCACACCTGCTCTCCTGGCCACCAGGACCACAACCAAGTTTGTCACAACATAAAGCCAGGGCCCTTCCGACCCACATTCAGGCAGAAGTCTGGAGAGACCGTGGGCCGGGGTGTTGAAGGTTCCCGATCACGGGGATGGCACTTCTGTCTGGAGAGGAGAGGGTGAGAGCATTTGCCCGGGACACGGGACGCGCTCCCAGCCTCACCCCAGGAGCCGGAACACAGGCTGTCGGGGGCCCCGTGAACGTGGGAAAAGGGACAGCTCCCAGAAGAGGCTCCCAGGAGACAGAAGAGGCGTGGAAAGCCGGTGCGCGAGCAGGAGCCATCTGAAGCCAGGAGCGCCCGGCGGGTACCTGTGCCCCAGGAGTGCGTGAGGGCACGCGCCCCGCCCCCACCCCGCCAGCAGCAGGGAGCGTGCTGGTTGGGGACAGCACCCGTGACACAGAGGAGATTGCGGGACATCTAAATTCTAGTGCCGACGGGGATCCCAGGCACGCAAAGACTGAAGGAGCAGAGAAAGTTCCTTAAACGTTGGAAGTTCTCACCTCCCTCCCTCTGACCTGCGGTGGTCCCAGCGACGGACTGCACGGGGGGCTGCTGGGGGTGCGCTGGGGACCTAGCAGGCACAGAGGACACGTCGTACGCGTGAAGGGCACAGGCGCTCCCTCCACGTCTGGGTTCAGATCTGCGGAAGCCGCCACGTTTCGCGGACCCGCGTAACCAGCAAGGAGGTAACGCCAGACCCGGGTCCGAGGCTTCCAAGGACGGACACACTTCCCCGAGATCGGCCAGCTTCAGCCCCCCTTCCTTCCCAGTTCAAGTACACACGTTTGGTTTTCCACAAGCAACGCACATTACGCGTCATGCTTTGCAACTGAAAAATATGTTCCGGAAACTTCCCAGTCAACCCTGAATCCTCGAGGAAGGATCGTTCAGGATGAAAACTGTAGATGGTCCCATACGCTGCCTCGCCTCTGCCTCTTGGAGCAGACAGAACGAGAGCCTGTGTGCATTTCTTAATAGTGGGTGTGGTTAGGGGCTCCTGGGCGGCTCAGTCGGTTATGCATCCGACTCCGGCTCAGGTCACGATCTCACAGTTCTTGGGTTCGAGCCCCGCGTCGGGCTCTGCACTCACAGTGTGGAGTTTACTTGGGATTCTCTGTCTCCATTTCTCTCTGCCCCTCCCTCTCTTTCTCTCTCTCTCTCAAAAATAAATAAATGGGGGCGCCTGGGTGGCTCAGTCGGTCAAGCGTCCGACTTCGGCTCAGGTCATGATCTCACAGTTCGTGGGTTCGAGCCCTGCGTCGGGCTCTGTGCTGACGGCTCGGAGCCTGGATCCCGCTTCGGATTCTGCGCCTCCTTCTCTCTCTGCCCCTCCCCTGCTCACACACACACTCTCAAAAATAAACATTTTTTAAAAAACTAAAAAAAAAAACAAAAAAAACGGGTTGATCAGTTTCACACCCTTTTCCTTGGCTCTAGAAGGGTCTGTGGGACTCTGGACATTACAGGGTAACCACTGCAGGTACAACAGTGACTTCCTGTCACGTGGGGCTCCCGTTTATTTCCCCTGCGGCTTCCAGAACCCCGGCTCAGGCTCCAGGTTCTGTGGCCGCTCGGATCTGGACCTCGAGGACAGAAACCGGAAGTGCGGTTTGAACAGATTAAGCCAGGAGTCGAGACAACTCTTGTGGCCCGTCAGCCATCTGGGCCTGGCAACAGCGGTCTTGATTTATTTGACGATGGGAAGCCCGGTCTCTTCCGTCTGTACGTGTGTGTCGCGCTTCCATTTTCAGATTACTGTTATTTTGTTTATTTATTGTGACTGTTTGAGTTGCAACCCGCTCGCTCCACGTCGACAGGCACCCCGCAGCTCTCCAAACGCCGCCTCACGGACCGCGCTTTTACTGCAAGTGTGAGAGGACCTTCGAGACACTTCCCTTAGCTTTGTGGACGACAGAAAACACGCCGGGTCCGGTCCTGCACGCGTGACCTCCGAGCCCTTCTCTGGACCGTCTCTGAGGCCACGCATCTGCTCACACGCCTTCGGTTTAGTGCCTCTGACAACGACGTGCTTACGGTCGACGGTGCCGCAACCGTCGGCCGCAGCTTCCGGGCGCCTGGAAGGCAGCCCCGCGTTTGTGCTCGGCAAGCCCCGTGTGGCCTCTGGCTCGGAATTCGCCCGCCAGAGTCCTGACCCCCCAGCACCCGAGACGGGACTGTATCTGGAGGCGGGTCTTCACGGAGGCGACTCTTCGAAGCAACGCGGGGTCCCCGGGGTGGGCCCTGATCCCATGTGACCGGGGTCCTTGTGAGGAGAGGGGACCGGGACCCAGACGCGCACAGCGGGACGGCCCGGAAAGGTTAGGGTTCCGTGCCTGGGCCCATCCCCCGGGACCACGCTTCAGGTTCCTGGCGGGCGATGTGGCCGGGTTTTTGTTTCTCAACAGCGTGGCCGCTGAACCCTGCACGCCGGTCTCTCCGAGGGTCCTGCTTCTGGATCCCTTCTGGAACAGTCCGCTCGGGCACAGAGTGAGGTGAGCCTGCCCCCGGACGGGGGGCCGCAGGCAGGGCCACATGGGGCTGGGAGGCGAGGTGGGGAAGGAGGGGGGTTCTCTGTGGGATGTTTCACTGCCCCCTTCCCTCCCCGTAGCACGCAGACCCTCTCGCCCTCCCTGGGCTCGTGGTCGGCTCTGGGCGCTGGGTCCCGCCCTCTGGTGCCGCTCTGAGAACCTGTCCCCACTTCTTTCGAGGAAACACTGCAGGTGCCTGTTCTCACCCGCTGGCCGCTGGCCTTCACCTCCCCTCCCCGCTCCCCCCACACCCTGCAGGATGCCCGTGGCGTGACGGGTCAGGAAGGGGAACCCTGGTGCTCCCCATTTTCTGGTGACACGGTAACTCACTAAATTAAAGATTTGGCCTCAACGTAAAGATGGAGTTAGTACCCGAACTTCACATCCATCTGGACAATTCTACAGATATGGCCGAATGTCTCGTATTAGTGTCGTATCGGCTGCAACTAATTACGGAAGAAGGTCCTGTTTCTATGAATGCTTGACAGCAAAAAAAAAAAAAAAAAAAAAAAAAAAAAAAAGGTGCTAAAATATTTAAAATGTCGGATACTCGCCTCAAGCCTCGAGGTTTCTCCCGGAGCAGCTCTGCTGAGCTTTGCCCCGACGGACACACACGCAGTGGTGGGTAAAACGGCCGGGGGACACGCTCTGGTGACGTGCTCCGTGTCACTGTCACGGCCGTGCAGCGATTGTTGAAGGAGCCGGCTTCGCTCAGGAACGTCCTGGATCCCTGATGGGAGCGGTGAGAAGTCTTCACGTCGTGAAATCAGGAGGACGTGACTTCCTGTGTTGGCCGTGGTCGAACGGGGCACATTTGCAGACACGTACACGTCCCACCGTATGTCCACGTGCGGTGGTTTTCCCAGGCGCAAGCACGGTGCAGTTGCTGGGGCCGACGACCCAACAACTCCGGCCCTGTTTATTCGATAGATCACCGTCTTTTCTGGACTCTTCAGGGCCGGAGAGCTGGAGGGAATTTTCTCAGGGGAGCAAAGTGACCTCGTCATTGCAAGGAAAACATCTAGCGGTTTTTATCACCAGTGGTACCGTGTGGGCTTTCGAGGAAACGGTTACGATTCTGAAAACCATATAAGCCTGCCGCCTACGTCGCGTGCAGCAAGTTCAAAGAGAGGGTTTTCTGAGGAGATTCGCGGTGACGTTAACAAACGTGACGTAGAGACAGACACGGACAGAGTTTATCGTGAGACGGGTCAGTATTTGAAAGGCCTGCAGAACTCCGTGAGCCAGAACTTGCCAAATAATTCACGGATGAGGTCACAAAACCACACACGAAGGAAAGATCCAATCAGAGAGCCATTTACATCAATGCATTTTCACCTAACAGTATGAGGAGTTCACGATACGGCGTCGGCTTCCACGTCGTAAATAACCTTTAAGCAGCTACAATTTCATAGCACGTGGCGTAATTTTGAGAAACAGTGGCTCCAATTTTGCAGAAGGGCGTCTACAAGGGCTTTCAAATTCCCCTTTCCCGTTTCTGCCGCATACACCCGTGTGAGGCCAGATTTTCCTCCTGGGAAAGGAGAACTGAGCAGCGGGAAAGCCCTTCCCGCGGGCGTTTGGGGAGCACGGCGGAGTGATGTCAGGGCGCATCTGTCCCAGGGGCTCAGGGGCGCCCGCCTCTCCTTCGCCCCCAAGAGCCGGGGGGACTGTCCTCTGTCCTCGCCACTCTCTGGCCCTCTCCGAGGACCGCCCGCCCGCGGCACAAACAGACGTGGTTCCCAGGAAGAATGTGTGGTCTCAGTGCCCCTGACGCGGCTGGAGACTTTGGACCGCGGGGAAGAAGCCCCTCTGCGCCCCGCGGGCCCACCCCGCCGATGCAGCATGCGGTGCTCGTGTGTGGGGCGTCCGGGCGGGGGCCAGCGCGGATGGGAGGCTGGGACCTGCCTGGGGATGCCCGGGGACGAACCGGGGGGGAAGACCCCACACGCAGCGAGGTGGCCCTGCAGGGCCGTCTCACCAAGCTCACTGCGAGGGGCCCCCAGGGACGGCTTCGCCTCCGACACACGCGCGCTATCATGAAGTCTCCAAGGCCACCCGAGATGATGGGCGCCCTGGAAACGTGTTGCGGAGGCTTGTAGAAGAGAAGGCATCGGAGGGGGACAGTGGCTCCGAGAACGCAGGGAAGGTGACGGTGAGGGCAGGGGCGAGGCCGCACGGGAGGAAACGCCAGGACACAGAACAGATACCGAGATACCTCCCGAGATGGTGCCTGCACCTGATTGGCCGTGGCCCCCCCCCCACAGGAAGACACAGGGCCTGCAGCACCTTGATAACACCGAGGCCGGCCCGCCCCCTCCCGCCGGCTCCTGCGCCCGCGTCAAGGTAAGAGCCCTCTGGCGCGTCCCCCTTGTCGCTGCGTATCCCCCCGAAGGTTGAGCCCGGGCCGCAGTGGAGCCAAGGAGCTCCCGTGCTTCCTACGGTGTCCCCTGCCTCTGCCCGCAATTTCCTCCCTGCTCAGCCATCGCTCGGTCCTTGAACCCAGCATGTCTCCCTGCGTCCGGGCTTGCGTCTGACATCTCAGCGGGGAGCCCCGGTGCCCCGGCCCTGCACCCTCTGGCCGGTTCTCCGGTGGGCTTTCCCCCAGTTTTCACCGATACGTGTCCCACCCTGTCCACCCGCCCCTGCCCCGGCATTCTCACCCGGTCACTTGATGGAGTGACGTGTGCCATCGCTGTGGCAGGACTACTCCACGGCACGTGGGGACTGAAGCTGGACAGCTACGGAGGCCGACGGTCACACGGCTCCTTAGACGGGAGGCCTAGGACCCAGGACGAGCATGTCACGGTGAAGGCGGAGGCCTGACCGTCCTCCAGCCACCAGGCCCGCCGACCAGCCTTCGGGAGCGGGTCCCCTCGGAGACAGCACCCCGGGACATTTTGGTGAGCAAAGTAAAAGTTTTCTTTGATGACATTGACGTATAGTGATATGTCCTCTGCTTGATTAGAATGTTGTTTCCAGCACATTATACATCTAGAATCAAAAACAACCTAAACTATGCTAAATTCTTCATGTCATTAATTTATTTTTTATAATTTAATTTGAAATATTTTTTTTTTTTTAATTTTTTTTTTTTCAACGTTTATTTATTTTTCGGACAGAGAGAGACAGAGCATGAACGGGGGAGGGGCAGAGAGAGAGGGAGACACAGAATCGGAAACAGGCTCCAGGCTCTGAGCCATCAGCCCAGAGCCTGACGCGGGGCTCGAACTCACGGACCGCGAGATCGTGACCTGGCTGAAGTCGGACGCTTAACCGACTGCGCCACCCAGGCGCCCCTAATTTGAAATATTTTAATGTTTGTTTTTGAGAGAGAGAGAGAGCGAGAGAGCGAGCAGGGGAGGGGCAGAGAGAGAGGGAGACACAGAATCCGAAGCAGGCTCCAGGCTCCGAGCCGTCGGCACAGAGCCCGATGCGGGGCTTGAACCCACGATCCGTGAGATCATGACCTGAGCCGAAGCCGACATTTAATCAACTGAGCCCCCAGGCACCCCGCCATTAATTTGTGTCACAAGTTCACGTTGTGGCTGCACCGGTGGTCCCCTCTGGGTCCGGGCTCTGCCCTCAGATCCTGGGATGTCACCCTCTCCCATTTCTTCCTCTTCACCGGGCTTCCATTGGTCCTTTTTCGGCCTCCACACCCAGTGGCGTTCTTCCCCAGCCCGGTGGGTCCCTTCCACTCTGGGAGGTCACCCTCCCCAGAGACTTTGGCCAACACTACACCACGATGCTGGCCAAACTCACACCTCTGGACCACGGCTCTTCCAAAATTCCAACCTACGTGTCCAACGGCCGCCGGGACAGGCTACCAACAGCCCAAACAACGTACCTAAGAACGAGCTCATGAGCTTCTCCTCACTTCCTTCCCTCAAAGCTTGCTTTTCAGTCTTAAAACACCTGAACTGAGGAATCTTTACCGACTCGCGTCACTTGCTGTCATGTCCTCCTGGTACCGGTCCGATGATGAAAGAAAGTGTTCTGGGAACACGAGCAGGGAGGCACTAAGGAAAGCTCCCTGGAGGAGACGGCTCCCAGGCTGAGCCTGGATGATGTGGCCGTAGATCCCGCAGGGCTGCAGGGAGGTATAGGTCGCGCATCATGCAAAGTCATGGAGACGGCAGGGAATATGGGACAGACGTGCACTGTAGGTAAGCCAGGGTGGCCGGAGCGCGGAGAGTGTGACGGGAGGGTCAGAACAGAAAGAGGCAGGCTGTGAGCGGGGCGGGGGGCAGTTGTTATCCTGAGGCCTCCTCCCAGGGTGTGACGAGGGGAAGGGCAGGACTAGGGTGCTGATGGGGGGAGACATCCGCGGGGGCGGGGTGCCGCTAGAGACGGCCAAGAGTGTGAACGCAGGACGGGGAGCTGGGAGTGGGAGGAAGGAAATCGTATCCGTCGGTGCGTGCCAGCTTATATCCTGGTAACAAACAATCCCCAAATCTCAGGGTCTTAAAACGTTTTTTTCTTTGTTTCATTTTCCTTCTCTGTTTTCTACTCACATGCCACGCCGGTTACAAGACACGGTTACTTAGAGCCCCGGGCGGATGGAACAGCCACTGTATTGCTGGTCGCCATGGGGGACGGTGGGGGAGCTCTGGAAGGTCTCAAGACGGGAACTAGGTCATCCGTTCAGAAGGGACCTTCCACTGAGGATTCTTTTTATTTTTTTAAATTGAGAGAGAGAGAGAGAGAGAGAGAGAGAGAGGGAATCCCAAGCAGGCTCCACACTCAGTGCAGAGCCTGACACAGGGCTCGGTCCCATGACCCTGGCACCATGACCTGAGCCGAAATCAGGAGGATGCTCAACCGACCGAGCCACCCAGGCTTTACCCAAGCACAACGGGCCCGGGAAGTGCGGCCTTACCACACGCAGTGTGACCACAGCATGAGTGACCACACGGAGGTGGACTGGAGGCGTCATGGGGACAATGCTGAGAAACGCTGGGTGCCCTGGATGTCGGACAGAGAGGGACAGGCGGGAGTCGAGGATACTGACAGCGGTCACAGTAACAGCTCTCGCTCACAGAGGACCTACTATGTGCCAGCCACTGCTCTAAGTGTCTTGTAAGGATTCGGCGGTTTCCGCCTCACAAAAACCCTGTGAGGAGATGACATCACGATCTTTATCACCACTGACGGGAAGTTGGAAACCTATTGCCTGTGGGTCAAATCCTGCCGCTTATCTGTTTTTGTACAGTCTGTGAGGCAACAATGGGTCTTACGTCTTTAAACGGTTGGGAAATTTTCGTTTCCTTTTTTCTTTTTTTTTTTAATGTGTATTTATTTTGAGGAGGGGGGAGAGAGCACAAGTTGGGGAGGGGCGGAGGGCGAGAGAGAATCTCAAGCAGGCTCCGTGCTCAGCGCGAAGCCTGACGCAGGGCTCGATCCCACGGGCTCTGAGGTCACGCATAACCTGATCCGTGATCGAGAGCTGGACGCCCAACCGACTGAGCCACCCAGGCACCCCGAAATGGCCGGGAACATTTTTTTCAAAAAACAGTATCTCGTGGCCGTGAAAATCACGTGCAATTCAACTTTCAGTGCACGGAAGTGAGGCATTCTCAGAGCACACACACGATGTGTTTGCCCGTGGCTGCTTTCTGCTACAAGGGCAGAGCCTCGTAGCTCTGCAGAGACCGCGTGGCCTGCAAAGCCTGTAATATTTGCTCTATCTGGCTCTTTACGGAAAAGGTTTGCCAACCCCCGCGTCAGGTGAAAACCCGAGGCACAGAGCGATCTAGTGTGTTGCACGAAGGCACCCACCGGCCGGGCGTGGGGGGTTGAGCAGGAAGCCAAAGTGCGGCCCCGCCCCCCCCCCCCCCCCCCGCACCGGGTGCCTCCGGCGCTCCCCACACGTCGGATCTGAGGGGCCGGGTTCCGTGTGGCTCCGTAACTTGTAGACCTAAGAAACGTGCCGTGAAGAGCGGGGGTTTGGGGGGATCTCTTATACTTGGTGTCATCGGTGGGCAGTCTGACGAGTCAGCTGGGGGGAAAAGGCATCTCAAAGAGAAAAGGCACTTTTTGAGGAAAGCGGCTGGGAAGACAGCAGCATTTGGGGGAAGGAGAGAGGAGAGGGGCCGAAGAAGCCTGAGCAAGGACCAAGGGAAGGCTGGGAAATCGAGGGAGGGGCAGCTGAGGAACCCGGCGCCGGGAGGCAGGAGCCTGCGCCCCCCCCAGCGGCGATGGGTCACCGCGGGCGTCCCGACTGCCCCGCGGCGAGTTCCCGCCGCGTGCAGCCGCCTCGAACAGCACACACGTGCCACATGGCGGTTCCAGAGGCCCCAGGTCCTCGGTGGGTCTCACGGGCTTTGCCCCCGCGAGGCCCACGTTCCTTCGGGAAGCTCCAGGGGGCCGTCTGCTCCCTGACGTCTCTCGGCTTCCGGAGGCCACTGGTGTCCCCGGTCTCACGGTCCCTGCCACCGTCTCCAGAGCCCGCAACACGGCCTCCTGACCCTCGCTTCCACGGTGCCACCCTCTCTGACGCTCCTCTTCTGCCTCCGTCCTAGAAGGACCCCGTGGCTGCCCTGGGGGCCCGCCTGGATGGCCCAGGACCGCCGCCCTACTTGAAGGCCAGTGGACCAGCCACCTTCCTTCTCTGTTGCCAACCTAACCTAGTCCCAGGCTCTGGGGATCGGGACGCGGGAGTCTCTGGCGGGAGCCGTTTTCTGTCCCCCACAGCTCCGGGGACACTAAAACTCACCGCCTTTGGGGCCCGCAGAGCATTTTCGGGTGGCTGTCTGCCTTTCTGGGGCCCTGAGGCAGAGGCGGTGCGTGAGACCCCCTAGGGGCTCGGGCACGGCTCCCACTGCCGACGACGGTGCGTGTGGGCCACCCGGGCGCTCACCCAGCTGGCCGCCTGGACCCAAGCCGCCCCGCCCACGTCCTCTCCCTCAAACCCCCGACTGCTGGGCCCGAACCGGCCATGCCGAGCGCTCCGTCCCCGGGCCTCTGGCCCTTCCTCCAGCGGTTTCTCTGCCTCACGCACCCTCCCCCGTCTTGAAAACCGCTGCAGTGCCCTCAAGTGGTCGCCCCTTCTTGCTCCCCAGTGAGTGCTCGGGCCCTTATCACACTGTCCCGTGAATGGTCGTTACCCGAGGTTCCTTGAGGGCAGATTCCAGGTTCCCCCAACTCCCTCTGCCCCCGCCCCTGCCCCTGCGTTCTGCTTGGAGCCTGACCCGGAGGGGACATCCAGCAAATCGGTTTCCTGGAGGCAGAAGTCAAAGAGGGGCGCACGCTGATGCTCAAGGGGCCGAGCCCATGGGGGTGAAGCCGAGAGCTTGTCCCGTCCGGGTCTAGGGAGAGCCGAGGACAGCTGGACATTTGTGGCTGGGGCTGTGTGTGTTGGGCGGGGGGGACAGAGGGAAGGGGAAGCAGAGACAAGGGGATGGAAGGCCTGGGCGGGGGAGCAGGGCACTTCCTCACGTGCCTGAGACTCTGCATTTCCGTCTTTGCCCGCCCAGGAGCGCCCAGAGCCCGCCGGTCAGGGGAGCACGGCGGGACCCTCCTGAGCTCCGGCCTCCCCAGCATGGACCAGTACTGCGAGGCCGTCAACCGTTCCGGCAACGACACCACAGGGATGTCTCCGGGGGCGCGGATGACCGGCCAGGTGCTCCTCCGGTCCATCACGGTGGTCGTGGCCCTCTGCGGGTTGGTGGGAAACGGGGCCGTAATCTGGCTCATCCGCGCGTCCGTCAGGAAAAACCCCTTCTCTGCCTACAACCTCAGTCTCGCCGCGGCGGATCTCATGCATCTGTGCTCGCAGATCGTGTTCTGCGCACGCCAAATCCTGAAGCCCTTCCTCCACCGCTGTTTTCACCTTCCCGGCATCCTTATGGTCCTCAGGTTCTCGTCCTACTTCACTGGCCTGGGTGTCATGACCGCCATCAGCCTCCAGCGATGCCTCTCCGTCCTCTTCCCTATTTGGTACCGGTGCCACTGCCCCAGGCACCTGTCGGCCGGCGTGAGCGCCCTCCTCTGGCTTCTGACCTTTCTGATGAACATTCTGAGAGGCCACGCCTGCGGCCAGCTGTCCAGCCCGACCACTCGCTTCTGCCCTGCGCTTGTGGCTATCACGGACGCGTGGGTCGCCGTCCTCTTTGTCACCATGGGCACATCCAGCCTGTTGCTACTCCGCCAAGTCCGCGACAGCGCCCGCCTTCACCTGCCCAGAAGGCTCTACCTGGTTGTCCTGCTGACCGCCCTGGTCTTCTTTCTGTGCGGCGTGCCCCTCAGCGTCATCAGGTTCCTGATATGGAAAGTGGAAAGCCAGGCTCTCAATGACGTCAGCGTCCTCCTGTCTTGCGTCAACAGCACCGCGAACCCTGCCGTTTACTTCTTCATCGGCGGCCTTCGGGGGCGGCCGCCGAAGGCGCCCCTCGCGGGGGTCTCTGGAGGACCCCAGGGGAAGAGACAGAGCCCGGGAGAGGCGCCGGCCCCGCCCAACGGAGAGGGCGCCCCCTGATGGGTGGCGATGCCCTGGTGCGAGTCACGCCTCCCCGGCAGCAGGAAGGAGAGCCCCCGGGTCAAGCCCCGGCGGGCCGAGTCCTGCGACAGCCTCCCCTTTATAGGAAAACCGAGGACAGACGGCCAGAGCAGACTCCCCGCGTGAAAAGGCGCATCTTCGGGCCCGTTGCAGCCCGCTGCCAACTTGACCTTCCGAAGTGTGTCGAGGGGACCGATGGAGTCACGCCTGGCCACGGCAGACAGTCGCTGCTTCCAGGCTTTGCCTGACCGCGACAAGACTGGAAGTTTTCAGCTTTGCGCAAGTAACGCGGCTAAAATTCTTCTGGGCGCGGGTCGGTCCTTTGCAAATGGCGTGCCCTTGTCCTTCGTCCATTGTTCTGGCATGTTCTAGGGTCTCACGACACTTTTTCTTCCCAGACTTCTGAGGGATTCACCCTGCTGGATGCAACGTCTTCCCAAACTCTGCTTTGGTCTTTAGAATTCCACTGAAACGAATCTTAGTGGACCGAGTTCTGCCTGGATGGGCCACACAAGGCCGGTCCTGGGCTTGGCTGCTTCAATAAACCCTTGGTGCCGGGAGACTTGTGTCTTCATGAGGTCCCTTCCATCGCTTTTGTTGTCGAGGCGCACGTTTGGCCAAGGCTTCAGGACCTTCTGGTGGCAAGAAAGGCTCCAGGGGCTCGTGGTTCTTAGGAGCGTCCCCGGGACGTGAGGAGTCTCCTGAGATCCTGGGTGGGCCCTGTCTGAGGTGAGGTCTCATCTTCTCTAGGAAGCAGGCTGGGTCTGGTCTGTGATGGGGCTGAAGAAAGCCAGCATCCCTCAGACACAGGCTTTTGGCTGCCGAGAGGGACCGCCAGCTTCTCATTAGCTGGGCTCTGGTGACCAGCCTATAACGGGGGGGGGGGGTCACTACCCTATAACTGGGGGGACACGACCCTACCTCTGGGGGGACGTGACCCTGTAACTGGGGCACGCCACCCCGTAACTGCAAGGACACTGTGACTGGGCCCGAGGATGTTCCACGGTGTGCCGTCCCCTCCCCAGGGAGTCAGCAAGGTGCCAGTCCCGCCCGCGACACCTGTGGGGTGACAAGGCCCAAACAAAGGGTGTCACCCTTGGTAGCCGTCCTCTCAGAGGGTGATGCCGTGACGTGAGGGTCCCTGCCTCAGCTGCTGACCCCACGCTCACATCTCCTGGGTCCCATCTGTCCCCACCCCCAGGGGCCAAAAGCGCCCGCTCACCAGCTGTGTCGGAAACTAGCCCCGGGCGAGGGCGACACCCACCGGTGCACGGAGGCCACGTCAGTGCCAAGAACAGCGTTACCGGCAGGTGTTTGTTTCTGGATCCTCCCTGGTGGGGGGAGGATCGAGCTCTCCCCGGAAACAAAACTGCCTCTCTGCTTTAGGAGAGTCACCTTAATGGTGTCTTGTTATCACCAGGCGCTAATCTCTCCCGGTTCTGGGGCCAGGGTGCCGGTTGATGCGAGGGGCTCTCCGCTCATGAGCCGATCACCTGCCGGAGGCCCCGCCTGCTAACGCCATCGCCTTGGGGGCTAGGACTTCAACATACGGATTTAAGGGGACTCAGACATTCAGAGCGGGGTTTGGGTCTCCAAGGCCAAGGCTTCTGGGGAATACCGATCAGATCACGAGCAGTAAACGGCTTTGCCTCGCTGTGTGAAAGGTCGTCTGTATGTTGGCTTACGTCACGAGATAAAGGGCCTCTGGGGGGTGGGGAGGAGTGGCTGTTTTGCTCCTCGGTCTGCAGGGGTCCTGGACTCCAGGCATGGACACCGTCTCACGGTGGCGGCCTTGGGAAAGGGGAGAAATGTGTCACCCCCTCTGCTGGGGCCCACACCTTCAGTGCAGCCTGATTAATATTTAGCGGCCTCGCTGTCACTGTGGGAAGGTGAGGGGAAGGCCCACCACCCACAGGCTTCGTGGGCCCAGAGCCTGTGGCAGCAGCCCAGGAAAGGTCCCCTTAGAAGGAGGTGAGGACAGAGACATCGGAGCCCAGGAGGGGTAGGTACGGGAGGGGCGTGTGCTGTTTGGGACTCTCTCCATTCATTCTTCCTACTTCTGTAACACCTCCTGGTCCTCTGGTGGCGGCGGGGGGGGGGGGGGGGGAGGGGACCCTGGTGCTTTAACTAACTGGTTCAGGGATGGGCACCTGACCCAACTGAGCAAATTTCCTGCTGGATTCAAACATGGGAGCTTGTGAGGCTGGGGCCAAAGCACCCTGATGGGCAGCATGAAGGAAGCCCGCGGAGGCAGAGAGGAGCCGAGCGGGGCAGCGGGGAGGAGAGAACCAAGTTCTAAGGACATGTGCACATCCTGGATCCAGCCAGACCTGAAGCCGTCCCAAGCCCTGCGCTGCTCTGCACGTTAACCAAAAAATTCCTTTTCTTGCTAACCAGTTTCTTTTCCCGGGTGAGGCTTTGGGCAGGGGCAGACCAGCACAGACCCCAAGCTGCCTCTGCCCCCTCCCGGGTGGTGTGGGGCCCCTCCCAGCCAGGCTTCGCTCTGCACCAGGGAGGCTGTGGAACTGAGGGGGGCCCAGGACAGGACCCTCACCCCACAAGGTAACGGACTCAAGTCCCAGAAATCACACGCTCTTTATTTGAGTCTTTTTTAAGGAACCAGAGCAAGATCCCGCCCTCTCGAGGCGTGGAGGGAGACGCTGGCACACCGTTCTGGGCGCACCGTCACCGGCGAGGTGGAAGCCTCGGGGGGGGGGGGCGTCAGTCCACGCCATCCAGGTCCTGACAGCCTCTGCTCTCGAGCCGCAGCACCTAGATGGAGAAGCCACGCGCACGTCCACGGCTGGACGCTCACAACCACGCCATGGAACACGCCGGTTCACACCCAGCTAGGGGGGCCGTTGCGGGACTAGACGAGCAGCTGCGAGGCAGTCCCCACGATGTGCAAAGACGTGGGAAGGGCGCAGAGCACGTGCACTGGGCAAGTCTGGCAGGACGCGCCTCAGCGCATCGCGGGGGTCCCTGCCGGACGAGGACGCCATGGAGAGTTGCATCTGCCCACACGCGTCCTCGGAGGGGTCTACGTTTGCCCGTTACTTGGCTGCATGGCCTCCAAACCCCATTCCTGATCTGGGGGACCCCACCACTGAGCGCCCCCGGGGGAGCCAAGCCCCGCCTCCCCCAACTCCTCGTCTGGAGGCTGGGCTGTCCCCGGCAGGATGCCAGCAGCGTCCCTGCACTCTGCCCGCTAGATGCCAGTGGCACAGAACCCACCCCGGGCACGACAACCAGAAATGTCTGCGGCCAAGGCCCGCTGTCCCTGGGGTGACCCCTCGCCCGCGGCCCGGACGTGCAGTGTGACCCGGGGTCCATCCTGCGGATACGTCATCTGCAGGGGCGCCTGCCTCGGCCACCCGGTACACAGCGTGTCCTTCCAGCCCGCCGCGCTCTCTGGCTCAACGCCGTATCATCACAACATCGTGTTCTGTGCACCCGAGGGCTCCCTGCTGGCCGCCTGTCCCTCCCTCGGGCCGTTACTACCTGTGCCCGAAGTGCCCTTGGCCCTGCTCCCGTGCTTGGCCTTGGAGAGGAGAAGGCGGGAAGGGCCCACACTTGCTTTTACGAATCTTTCCTCACTCTATCAATTAACCAGAAACAGAAAGGAGAGGCACAGTGGTTTCAGAAGGCATGAAACCATCTGGACCCTCGAGTCGTCCGCGAGGGGCGGCGACCGGCCCCAGGTGCCCACGGCTACCCACGCGAGGGACGCAGCACCAGGCACAGCGCCCGCCGACCCGAAACGTACTTGCGCTTCGCGAAGCCGGGGCCGCAAAAAGCGCGGCCGCGAATGTAAAGCGGCAGCGAGCCGGCGTTCCCCCCACAGCCGTGGCTCGCGGAGAAGCCCCTTCGTCGCCCGACGCACCTGGGCCTCTATGCACCGGAACTGCCAGGGCCAGCTGGTGTTGTAGAGAAACGGCCGCAGGTCGAACCTGTTGTCGTCGGGGCTGTAGCTTTCCGCGTGGTACGCGGGTGTGAGCGTGGTCATCTTGTGCCTGTTCATGGAGTACTTGCAGAAAAACCACCTCACCTTGTCAGCCACCTGGTAGGCAAGGAACACGCGGACCCTCGGGCTCGCAAGGCTGCGAAGGCCCGGGGCCCTCAGCCGCGTCATGCCGCAAGGCGCAAGCTGACGGCCCCACGGGACCCCCCCCCCCGCCCCCGGGGGCAGCGGACGCGCGCTGGTGGCCGCACAGCGCGGGTGGCTGAGCTGTAACGTGTCGGCTCCCGACTCTAGCGCCCCCGGACGCGGGGTCAGGAGACCCCGGCAGGGGCCCGGGAAGATACACTGCACGAGGCTTCCAGGCGGTTCCGTGGGAACCACCGCATGAGCCCCGACGGGCCTGACCGCGGGCGGGACAGCGGGCAGGGGCGTCGGGCCCTGCTCAGGTTAAGAGACAACTGGGGGTTGTCAGAGGGCTACCCCTGGAGGCCACGCTGTGCTGACTCACTCCCGCCAAACGGTCCCTGCGCGGGGACCGTCCTGCCGGCTTCCCTCCGTGGGACGTGCCCACGGTGTACCTGCCGCGGGGAACACACGTCTTTCCACAGGCTGACGAGCTTGCAGAACATGCCATAGGGCCCGGTCTTGGCGACCTTCCGGAGTCTGCCGTAGACGGACAGGTCCGCGTACGTCATGCCCATGTCTTCCTGCGGAGGAAGGGGAGAGCACCGCTGGGCCCGCGGCACCGGACGCCCGGGGGAGGGACGTGGCCCCAAAGGCCAGGGGCGGACGCGGGGGCTCGCTCCCCCTCACCGCCAGCGACACAGCGGGCCTTCGGAAGAAAAGGTCCAGACCGGGTTTTGAGGGCTGGGAGGGGCAGGAGAGCGGCCCCGGCTGGAGACCTGTGCGCGTTCTAGGCCCCGGGGGCGGCACACTGGGTGCGTATTTGGGGAAATAGGTCTGTGTAGACGCAACTAAGCGAAGGAGGCCGAGGCGAGATGGCCCCGGACGTGGGGTTGGAACAACGCTCGCGGAGGAAAAGCTGTGTGACGATGAAGGCGGAGGCTGGGGCGGCGCGACACGGCCCGGGAAGCCCTGGAAGCGGGACCAAGAGGCAGGACCGTCCCCCAGAGCCTCTGGGAGGAGCAGGGCTCTGCCGACACCGACGTGGTGCCTCTGTGTAAGCCATCCGCCCGCGGCGCTCGGTCGCGGCGGCCCTGGGGGGTGATGCCAGGACCCACGTCAGGCCCGACACCCCCATGGCCCCAGGGCGCCCCACGAGAGCCAGCCCCACACCGAGGCTCACACAAGCCAGCACTTCTCAGGTCCCCTGACGCTGGCATTTCGTGGCACAGCGGGACAGCCTCCCCTCCGACCGGGGCCCGCAGGACCCGGGACCAGGCCCTCCCTCCTGCTCCCCACTGCCCACCCTGGCCTTCCCTCGGGCCTCAGCTCCAACGTCACCTCCTTGGGGAAGCCTGTCCTGACCCCTTCCGAGGGACACTGCCACCATCGGGTCACGGGGGTCGACGGCAGCACTGGGACCACCGGGGACCATCATGGTTACTTCCCGCTTGTCTGTCCCAGGGACTCACATAAATGGCCACGTCCCGCCAGTTCACCACCAAGTCCCAGTGCTTAGCGGGTCTTTGCCGTGGACTTCTTTTACCGCTCTCTTTGGCGGGAGATGAGTATTTGCTGGCAATGACATTTTAATTCCTTAAGTTCAACCGTAATCATTGGAGACTTTAATTCCTCACTTTCCATAACGTACAAAACTAGACAAAGAAACCACCAAGGAGATGAAAACTTGAACGCTGGAAACCAACTAGACCTAAAAGACATCTCTGGAACATTCTGCCCAACGACCACAGAGCACACGTTCCACGTTCTCCTCGAGGCACATGGAACATTCTCCAGGACAGACCAAATGCCAGGCCAGAAAACTGGCCTCGATGAATTTTAAACCACTGAATTGCCCAAAGTGTGCTCTCCAACCGGAAAGGAAGAGAATTGCACGTTCAGTAACAGAAAGAAACTTTGGAAACTCGCAAATAGGCGGGAATTAAACCACACACTCTCGAGTAAACAGGGGGTGAGAGAAGAAATCATGAGGAAAACTAGGAAATACTTGGAGATGAAAGAAAATGATGTGGCTGGACTTATACAACACAGAAGGACAGCAGTGAGGGAGGAGTTTATAGTCGTAAACACCTACATTCGGAAAGAAAAAGATCTCGGGGCGCCTGGGGCTCAGTTGGTTAAGGGTCCCACTCTTGATCTCGGCTCAGGTCATGATCTCACGGTTTGTGGGATCGAGCCCCACATCGGTCGCACTCTGTGTTGACAGCTCGGAGCCTGCCTGGGATTCTCTGTCTCCCCCTCTCTCTGCTCCTCCCCTGGTCTCTCTCTCAAAATAAATATTTTTTAAGAAAGAAAAGAAGGAAGGAAGGAAGGAAGGAAGGAAGGAAGGAAGGAAGGAAGGAAGGAAGAGAAGGATCTCAAATCAGTGACCTAACCTCCCGCCTTCTGACAACACGCGGGAGGAGGCACACGCCAAGCCTCGAGCACGCGGACAGAGGGGACGTACGGACTGGAGGGGAGACCAGTGAGACTGAGACAGAAAGGCAGTGCGGAAAATCATTCCCGTACACTGGCAATGAGCCACCCAATGATCAAATTAGGAAAACAATTCCATTTACGATAGAATGAGGAAAATAAAATACCTGGAAATAAATTTTTTAACGTTTGTTTTTGAGAGAGACAAGCGTGAGCGAGGGAGGGGCAGAGAGAGGGGGAGACACAGAATCCGAAACAAGCTCCAGGCTCCGAGAGGTCAGCACAGAGCCCGACGCGGGGCTCGAACTCACGGACCGCGAGATCGTGACCTGAGCCGATGTCGGCCGCTGAACCGACTGGGCCCCCAGGCCCACTTACGCTCACACTCTGAGAACAACAAAATGTCGCTGACGGACACGGACGCCCGGGGCAAAGAGGACACCCCCGTTCGAGCCTCAGAAGGCCTAATGTGGTCACGGAGCCAACGGCCACCAAACGCAGCTACGGATTCAACACAACTGCCACAGAAGCCAAGCTGCGGGCGTGGCGGAAAATGACTCAAAGTTCGTACGGAAACTCAAAGGGCCCAGAAGAGCCAGAAATGCGCTGAAGAAGAGGAGCGCCGTCGGAGGACCCACACTTCCCTGGGTCACAGTTCACTGCAAGGCCGGGTGGCACCGGGACAGGGACGGGCGCACACGGCAGAACGGAGCCCGGAAGCACCTCTCCACGCCACGGGCACCGGACAGTCGGTGGGAGAGACGTCCGTCCGTCCGCACGCGCGAGGCTGCAGCCGGGTCCCCTCCGCACCACACGCGGCGAAGTCCGCCAGGTCGCAGACTTGAATACGAGAGCTGAAACCACAAACTCTTGGAAGAAGAGGCAAAGTCGATCTTCGTGACGAAGGCGCCGGCAGCGACAGGAGGAAGAGCGCGGCCCCGACCAGCCCCGACGGCTCGCGGGCCGGCACGGACAGAGGGGTCGGGAGCGCTTCTTTCGAGGTGGCGCCCCCGCCACCCGCAAGGGACCTGCCCCTCTCACCCCTCCTCGTGGGCGTCGGCCTCAAGGAGCCCGAGTCGAACGCACGTCAAAGGCCGGCGGCGGGACCGGCAGCGGGCGCGGGGCTCCCCGGCCAGGAGCCTGGAGATGGGAGAGGGGTCCCCGCGGCACAAAGGAAGCAGCAGAGGTGCCCGGCGGACACGAGGAAGCGGGGACACGGGGAGGGAGCGCGGTGACCGAGCCACCACTGCCACTACCTCGTCCGTCTGGGACACCCGTCCGTCGGCCAAGGGCTCCAGCTCTGCGGTGGCCGGTGCTGCCAGGATGCTGCGGCCGAGACACACAGACGTCAGTCCTGACGGCTGCCTGGGCGCTCGTGAGCCCCGCGGGAAAACCCCGCACCGGCCGTCCCCGGTGCCCCGGCCAGTCCCCGGCAACGCCCCCCCCCCACCCCCACCCTCGTCACATGAGCACGGCCGGGCCGGGGCTGGCGGTGCTGGGCTTCCCCAGGGAGACGGGTGTGGATGCCGGGGGGGGGGGGGGGCTCCACGCCCCGAGGCGGGAGCAGACGGCGGGAGCCCCCACACGGGGCTGCTCCGCTGAGCGCCCTGCACGTGGGGACGGGTCATGCTTTCTTGTGGGGCAGGCCTGGGCGCCGCGGGGTGCCCGGGAGCATCTAGCCGCCGGGATCCCCAGAACGGTCCCCAGGTGCCGCCCCACGGCCAGGGGGTCTGGGGGAGCCCCCGCCCGAAGGCGCCGGCCTGGCCGCGGGACCCCAGGTGCCCACTGAGGGCAGGGCTGTGGTGGTCAGGCGGCAGGGAGGCGTGGGAGGGGGCTGTGCCAGGCGCGGAGGGCCCGTCTGGAGGGTGGCACTCACCCCTCCAGGGCGGGGAGCTGGAAGTGCTCGAGGCAGAAGTGGACGAAGGCCCTGAGGTCCGTCTTGCTGATGCCGCCTATGGGGTTGATGTCTGCGCTGGAGCAGTCGTACTTGGTCAGGTAGCCGAGGAGGCTGCGGGGACAGAGCACACGGCGTCCACGCGGCTGAGCCGAGGCGCCGTGCGGCCCGCCTGGGGTCCGGTCCCGGGCGAACACGCCCGGAGCCAGAGCTCGGCGGGCTGGAGGGTCTCGGAGGAGGGTGGCCTGCTGCAGCGGTCGGTCCACAAAGGGCGGAGGCGGCAGGCGACCGGGGGAGGCACTCGAGCCGCCCGGGAAGGCGTCGGGGCCAGGAGACCGATTCGGGAATGGCCAGCATCCAGCCGGGAGGAGCGCGTCTGGAGGGCGGGGCCGGGGCCGGCGGGACGTGGGACCGAGGGGTGAGGTCCTTAGGAGGGAGGGCCCCCTCCACAGCTGTCAGCACCCCTCCCAGATACCCCTGCGGCGGGCAGAAGACGGCCCCCAGTCACCCCGTCCTATACCCAGAACCCGAGAACGCGTGACGCGTGGGCAAAAAGGACTTCGCACAATTGAGTCGAGGCCCCTGAGGCGAGATGGTGGCGGTGTTTTCGAGAGAGGGCGAGCGAGCGGGTGCATGTGAGGGGGGAGGAGCAGAGAGAGAGACAGGGACAGAGGGGATCCCAACCGGGCCCCACTCTGTGCCATCACAGGGCCTGACGTGGGGCTCGATCCCACAAAGCGGGAGACCCTGATCTGAGCTGAGATCCAGGGTCGGATGCTTAACCGAAGGGGCCCCCCGGCGCCCCTCGCGGGGAGGTTTTGACCTGGATTACCAGGTGGGCCCTGAACGAAGTCACGAACGGTGCTGAGTGGTGTAGGAGGGAGGCAGGGGCCAGAGCCAGGGGGCCGCGAGCAGAGGGGGAAAGACGCAGGGAGGCTGCCCGCTGGCTTTGCTGGGGGGTGGGGGGCGGGGGGGAGGGGGGAGCGAGCCAAGCAGCTGGGCGCCTCCGGGAGCTGGAGACAGCAGGGAAGGGATTCTCCCGCCAGCCTCCAGGGGGAACCAGCCCTCCCCACAACCCGAGGCCTGTGCAGCACGCTGTCGTCGAGAGTCCGCCGTCACGGCGGCCGCGGGACACCCTCCCTCCACTGTGTTCTCTCGCCTGCCCTCTGGACGGTGGCAGGTGTCCGCTGGCTCCCCAGGCCCACCCCCCCCCCACAAGGCCATTCCTCGCCCTGCCCCTCGCGCCTGAACCTCCTGGTCGTGGCCTCTGAGGGTCCCGCCCCTGCCGGTGTCGCCAGGCACACACGGCAATGCTCCCAAGCACACGCTCAACACCAGCACAAGGACACCCTTCCCCCACCCCGTCCGTCCTCCCCCTGGTCCTGCCGTCCTCCCCCTGGTCCTGCTGTCTTCCCCCTGGTCCTGTCTGTCCTCCCCTTGGTCCTGCCAGCCTCCCCCTGGTCTTGTCGTCCTCTCCCTGGTCCTGCCGTCTTCCCCTTGGTCCTGTCTGTCCTCCCCCTGGTCCTGGCGTCCTCCCCCTGGTCTTGTCGTCCTCCCCCTGGTCCTGCCGTCTTCCCCTTGGTCCTGTCTGTCCTCCCCCTGGTCCTGGCGTCCTCCCCCTGCCCGTCCTCCCCCTGGTCCTGCCGTCTTCCCCCTGGTCCTGTCTGTCCTCCCCCTGGTCCTGTCCATCTTTCCCCTGGTCCTGTCTATCCTCCCCCTGGTCCTGTCCGTCCTCCCCCTGGTCCTGTCCATCTTTCCCCTGGTCCTGTCTATCCTCCCCCTGGTCCTGCCGTCTTCCCCTTGGTCCTGTCTGTCCCCCCCTGGCCCTGCCGTCCTCCCCCTGGTCCTGTCTGTCCTTCCCCTGGTCCTGTCCATCTTTCCCCTGGTCCTGTCCATCCTCCCCCTGGTCCTGTCTGTCCTCCCCCTGGTCCTGCCGTCCTCCCCCTGGTCCTGTCGTCCTCCCCCTGGTCCTGCCAGCCTCCCCCTGGTCCTGCTGTCTTCCCCCTGGTCCTGTCTGTCCTCCCCCTGGTCCTGCCATCTTCCCCCTGGTCCTGTCTGTCCTCCCCCTGTCCGTCCTCCCCTTGGTCCTGCCGTGCTCCCCCTGGTCCTGTCATCCTCCCCCTGGTCCTGCCGTCCTCCCCCGTCCGTCCTCCCCCTGGTCCTGCCGGCCTCCCCCTGGTCCTGTCTGTCCTCCGCCTGGTCCTGCCGTCGTCCCCCTGTCCGTCCTCCCCCTGGTCCTGCTGTCCTCCCCCTGGTCCTGTCTGTCCTCCCCCTCGTCCTGTCCATCCTCCCCCCTGGTCCTGTCCGTCCTCCCCCTGGTCCTGTCCGTCCTCCCCCCTGGTCCTGCCCGTCCTCCCCCCTGGTCCTGCCGTCCTCCCCCTGGTCCTGTCTGTCCTCCCCCTGGTCCTGCCGGCCTCCCCCTGGTCCTGTCTGTCCTCCCCCTGGTCCTGCCCGTCCTCCCCCCTGGTCCTGCCCGTCCTCCCCCTGCCCGTCCTCCCCAGTCCCGGGAGCACTTGGCCCCTCCAGCTTCCACCCACACAAGTGACCTTCTCCTGCTGTTCAGCTTCTCCTGACTCCTACCAAGGAGCGAGGCCCCCAGGGCACCAGAGAGGGACGTTAAGTCCCTGGTGCTGCCCTGGGCGGGGTCCCTTCCCTGCACCCCAGAGGTCCCTCTTACTGTGTGCCTCCCCAGGGCCGAGGACCCCAGGGCAGCCCAGGGCTGATGCCTCCAGGGCCGGGACAGTGAGGCCCCCGGCACTTTCGTCAACTCCAGCAGCCGACCCCTTCTGCTCCCATGAGCGTAAGCAAAGCCCAAAGTCCCCCACCTTCCCGCCCTCTCTTGGCCCATGTCCCCGTGCCCCGCAAACCGAAACCCTCGGGGCCACGTCCACTGCCCGCCGCTCCCTCTCGAGCCTTCACCGCCAGGTTCCGGCCCGGGCCCCTCCAGAAGCCGCCCCGGCCCTGCAGCCGGCCCCGGGGCCCCCCACGCCTGGTCAACAACCCCATCAGCCCCCGAACGGCCTCTCTGCCTGGCTCTGGGTGCCCCTTCCTCTCCCGCCAGCTGGCTCCTCCTCTTGGGTGGGACCCCCTGATCGGCAGCCCCCTCGCATCGGAACCTGGGGGACCCCGGACCCACTCCTCCTCTGTCAACATTCAGTCCCACGGTGGCCCAGCTGGTCTCGTGGCTTTGAAGGCATTTCACCATCTGCACACTCCCCGGGGCAGGGGTGCGCTTCACCCCTGGGTTTCTCCAGAATCCCGTGTTAACTGCCCAGCACACACCTCCACACGGCTGTCCATAAAGCCGCATTTCCGACACTGGGCCTCGACCTTCCCACCCGGTTCTGCACCTGGACATCTGACCACACACACGCCCATCCCTTCAGCTGCTGGGTCGGCCTGGGCACCGCACCTGACCTGGTCCACCAGCAAAGCCCGTCGGTCCTCCCCCTGATGGCAAGACAACCAGGGGCCAAGCCCGCTCGCCGTCCCCCAGCCCCACCCCGCCAGGCCGCCCTGCCAGGCGTGAGCTGCATGGGTGGGAGGAAGCGGACCGCGGACCCGCTGCACCGGTTGAAAAACCCTGCAGGGTCGTCCCACCTCGTTTAGGGAAAGGAAAAGTCCCTACAACCTGCGTGCCCCCCAGCGCACTCCCCGACTAGACCCCACGCAGAGACCGGCCACGGGGGAACGGGGACCAGCCGCCTCACCTCCCGCAGCAGAAGGAGGTTTGAGTCACACGGCTTCCCACCTACTCTGGCCGTGGCAGGTGGTGGCGAGACCCCCACCCAGGGAAGCGGGGACCTACAGACGCGGGGGAGGGGCCGGTGGCACGCCCCCTTGTGGAGCCTTCTGGACTCACCGGCCCCTCCAGGACGGGCCACCCTCTCTGCAAGGCTGTCCTTACCGCCTCTGGCGGCTCCTAGAGCCCTCCTCTGCGCTCATCGCTGACCTCTGACCCGCCCCTGGCCATTCACGGCCCCGACCGGGCCCCAGCCTCCTGCTGTCGGTGACGGCGCCCCCAGACCTCAGAGCCTCCTGTCCGTCAGGCTCTGCGCACACACGTGTGAGCACAGCCGTCTCGGAAAGGCCTGCTTATGGGGCGGGTGCTCGGCCGGCACCAGGGATCTGGGGTGCTCCCGCCATTCCCTACTGGAAACCGTGGCCGCGGTTTCTAAATTCCTGGTTCAAACACCGCTTTATGCTGAGCACTGCTCTCCTTCCGGGAGCCGAGGCTTGGTCCGCGCCAGGCAGAGGGTGGCCGTGTGACCGGCCCTCAGCGCCAACGCTGGGCGCGGGGTCTCTGACAAGCTTCACTGGCGGTGGGTGCTGCCCACGTGCCGTCACGTGTGTTGCTGGGGGTCGGTTGGGGGGGGTCCACTGGGAGAGGATTCTGGAAGCCGGGGCCTGGTTTCCTCCATCCTCCGGCTGCAGTCGACCGCAGCCCCGGGTCCGCCCGACACGGAGTCCCGTCTGCCAGCGGATCGCGGGACAGGGACCGCAGCTCGCTTCCGCAGCCTCCGCCTCCCCTTGCCGCTTCTCGGCTCCCCTGCCCCCCTCTCCCTGCCGGGCTCGCTTGGCTCCCTGCTCCACACACGTGCGTGCGCAGCGGCACGACCCCGCCTCCAGGGCGTCCCCGGTGCCGGGCCGCCCGCCTCGTCCCCGACCCGTCCCGCTCGTCACCAGCTCCCCTCACGCACCCAATGCCCGCTGTGCGTCGTCACTCGGCCCGGTGACTCCGCTTCGTGCTTCACCGAGGACGGTCACGGCCCCGACCCCACGCCACCCAGGCCCGCGTCTGTGCCGTGCACTCTGCTGGACACACTAGCTGGGCTCCCGATAAAGCCCACCTCTCGCTTCGCCACCTGCTCTCACCTCCTCGGGACACCGGGACAGCTCCCCAGCCGCGTCCCCCCTCCTGCGTCAGCAACACTGTTCCTCCCCGCCACACCTCTCTCGTCAGCTCTTGAGGAAACACCTTCCTTCTCGCCCCACTGGTCTTGCCAGCTACCACCCTGTCCCTCCCCTCTCCTGTGGTGCGCACTTCTGGAAAGAACGGACTCCTGGTCCCTCATCCACTGCCCACTCTCCTCCAACCTGCCCCAGCTGGGATCCCGGCACCTCCTTCAGACAAGACAGGGCTTTTCAGGGAGACAACGACCACCCTCTGTCCCGGGGGGCTCTCACCACAGGACGTTTGCACACACCGTTATCTGGGCTACATCGCCTCTCCTGGCTCCTGAGGCCTTTGGAAGCCAACTTCTCAGACAGGCCTTCCCTGGCCACCCCAGTAACAACCTCAACTCCCAAACTCTCCCTCTGCCTGCCCTGGTTTTTCTCTGTAGACTTTCCCCACCCTACGTACACGATTAAGTGTTGTTATCACCCGTCTCCTTCCACTAGAGTAAAACCACAGTTACTTTTCTGTTGTGTTCACAGCACCAAGAATGCCCAACACGTGGCGGACGTTCAACATCCCTTGAGGAACAAGCACACCGGAATGCGACAGACCTGAAGTTAGCTTAGAAGCAGTTAAGACACAGAATCAGAAACCACTTTGAAAAAGAACCAGCATGACAGAGGGGACAGACCTGACGCTCTACCCTGGGATGCAGGCAACGGGGAGATCGTAGACGGGGACGCTGCATGGGAAAGTCGGCCCCACAAGTACAAGAAACACACACAATGGAAGAAACACCGTTGGCAGTAAAATACGAGAAAAGTTCCTGTAGCTGTAGACAGACTTCCAAATACCTCCCGGAAAGGGTCTGGCAGCGAAATGTGATGGGAAGAGACGAACACGAGAACCAGCTGTCAGACAGAAGTGTTTATTTTCTAAACTGACATCCAGGAACATGTAACACCCAGAAACACACTCCTACCCTGGAAAAAATTGTTATTTTCTGCTAAAACACGAAATGCGATGGACAAGAGTTGTGACAGGGAAAACGGTACAACGATACAATTACATAATAGATCACACTCTTCTTCAGAAGCAAACAAAACAGAACACACCCATGTTGTCAACTACTCAGGCTCCGAATACGCACTAGCTGTCACATCCGTCCTGAGACATCATTTCCTTACAAAAGCACCGAAGGCAGCAGAAAAGCGACGAAAATCGACAAAATGTTCACAGGAATGGCGAGAATTTTCACCAGCCGTAGGGTGCTAACTCTAAATTGTCATAATTAGGAAGCAGGATCCAAAAGCCCAATGTAATGTTTAACAGAAAACACACTTGAAGACAAGCAAGGATGTAGAAAGATTAAGACACTCATGCCACGGATAGAAAAACGGATGGATGGATGGATGGAATGATGGATGGGTGAATGGATATATGCATGTATGTATGCATGGATGGATAGGTGGATAGATGGATGGGTGAATGGACGTACGTATGGATAGATGGATGGACACATGGATGGATGGATGGATGAGTGGATGGATAGGTGGGTAGACGGATAGATGGGTGAGTGGATGGATGGATGGATAGATAGATGGGTGGGCAGGTGGGTGAGTGGACAGATGGATGGATGGATAGGCAGACAGACGGATGGGTGAATGGATGTACATATGGATAGGTGGATGGATGGACAGATGAGTGAGTGGATGGATGGGTGGGTAGACGGACAGCAGGTGAGTGGATGGATGGAGGGACATATGGATGGATGGATGGATGGATGGATGGATGGGTGGACAGATAGATGGATAGATGGATGGGTGGATAGGCAGATAGATGGATGGGTAAATGGATGCACGTATGGATAGATGGATGGACACATGGGTAGATGGACGGATGAGTGGATGGATGGGTGGGTAGACGGATGGGTGGGTGAGTGGATGGATGGATGGATGGATGGGTGGGCGGGTGGGTGAGTGGACAGATGGATCGGTGGATAGGCGGACAGACGGATGGGTGAATGGATGTACATATGGATAGGTGGATGGATGGACAGATGAGTGAGTGGATGGATGGGTGGGTAGACGGACAGCAGGTGAGTGGATGGATGGAGGGACATATGGATGGATGGATGGATGGATGGATGGATGGACAGATGGATAGATGGATGGGTGGATAGGCAGATAGATGGATGGGTAAATGGATGCACGTATGGATAGATGGAAGGACACATGGGTGGATGGACAGATGAGTGGATGGATGGGTGGGTAGACGGATGGGTGGGTGAGTGGATGGATGGATGGATGGATGGGTGGGCGGGTGGGTGAGTGGACAGATGGATGGGTGGATAGGCGGACAGACGGATGGGTGAATGGATGTACATATGGATAGGTGGATGGATGGACGGATGAGTAAGTGGATGGATGGGTGGGTAGACGGATGGCGGGTGAGTGGATGGATGGACACATGGATGGATGGATGGGTGGGTGGACAGATAGATGGATAGATGGATGGGTGGATAGGCGGATGGGTGGGTGAGTGGATGGATGGATGGATGGATGGATGAGTGAGTAGATGGATGGGTGGGTAGACGGACAGCAGGTGAGTGGATGGATGGGGGGACACATGGATTGATGGATGGATGGATGGATGGATGGGTGGATGGGTGGGTAGATGGATGGGCGGTGAGTGGATGGATGGGTGGGTAGAGGGATGGGCGGGTGAGTGGATGGATGGATGGATGGATGGGTGGGTGGGTGGACAGACAGATGGACAGGTGGATAGGTGGATAGATGGATGGGTGAACGGGTGTACGTGTGGACAGATGGAAGGACACATGGATGGATGGACGGATGAGTGAGTGGATAGATGGGTGGGCAGACGGATGGGCGGGTGAGTGGATGGATGGGTGGACAGACGGACGGGTTGGTGGATGGGTGGACAAACGGGTGGAAAGACTGATGCATGGATGATCAGATGAATAAATGACAGACAAGGTTCTTGAACCCCTTCCGTTAACAAGGAGCAAGTGAGAACACCCGAGAGAGGCGGGGATGGAAGCTGGAGAAGGAGCACTCCCAGCCTCCGCCGCTCACCCTGAAGGTCAGCTGAAATGTACCTGGAGAACAGGAGGCTCCGAGTTCTCCTCACCAGCAAAGACCACGGAAAGTATTTCCAGCCCACGTCAGAGACGGGGTCTCTGGCTGGGAGTGAACACTGGACGCAGAGCAAGGGTGGAAGATGTGGTGGGACTGCCCGGGGCGGGGGGGGGGGGGGGGGGGAAAGCGAGCGGGGTGGGGTGGGAGGGGTGACAGATTCCAGACCCGGCACCACGGAAGAGCCCAAGCCAGGCGGAGCTGGCCCGAGCGGGAACGGTGGCGGGGAGCCAGAGGGAGACAGTGTCGACCCGTCTCCATACCAGAGTCATCGTGAAGTTCAGAAGTGATGACGTCCTGGGGGTGCCAGACATGCCCTGAGCCGCGGGGTAACGTGACCCCCCCCCCCCCGCCACCGTGTGTCTCACAGATGCGGTGAGAACTGGAGGGAGCCTGGACATACCGCCTTGGGGAGCACTCACCCTCAGAGACCTGGGTGCTCGGGAGTCGGGCACACGCACCTCTCATCCACGTTGGCCGATCCGAGCACCAGCAGTCCACCGCGAGCGCCCCGGGCCCAGAGGCTCAGCTGAGCAAACAGATAGGCCACGACCATCCGTATCCGAGCCTGGGTGACACAGCGGGAAATGTCACCCCGTGCCGGGCATGGGGCACACACACACTGGCACCCTGCTCCCCGTGCAGCTCCAAAGAAAGAGTCCAAGTAACACGAGAGCTTTCCAGCGTCCAGAGGAAACAGGGTCCTGCGATAATTGTGTGCACCGAGCGGCCCCCGGATCAAAGACGGAAGGACCCGGAGCTGGGGTGCGGAGGGAGCTTCGGTGGCAGGATGGGGCTGCAAAGAACTCTCGGCCACTCGTTCCACCCCCTTCACAGCTGGCTTTGCTGGAGGAGGGAAAGCCACCGTGGCCACAAGAAAAGGGACAGAGATGTGACAGAGCCCAGTGGCTGGAGCCCAGGGTCCCTCTCTCCCTCCACCCACCGGCCAGGGCCCGGCTCCCCTGCGACAGCCCGATCCCTGAAGATGCAGGAACCTTACATGCACACTCACGCACACGCACGTGCACACACCCCACCCTCACGCTAACACACGCCCCCGTGCCCCCTTACGCTCACGTGTGTGCACGCACACCCCCCCCACGTTCACTAACACACTCTCATACCCGCACACACACACTCACATCCCCTCACGTATTTTCACACACCCACGCCTGTGCCCACACGCCTCCCCCCCCCGCCCGCTAACACACGCCGTCGTGCTCTCACAGGTGCACCAGCACGTGCACTGAGACGCACACACGTGCATGCACCCGTGCCACCGTCGCAGACACCCACAGCCGGTCGCTCTCGCAGATGCGCGCACCCCCCCGGCCTCCCCCGCGAGGCCCCGTGACGCCGGCCCGGCTGGGGGCGCACCTGCACGTTCTGTAGCGCGAGGTTTTCCCGGCGGCTTCCTCCGTGAACCGCGAACAGGGGCCTCTTCCCCGTCACCAGGCTGAAGATGCCCACGACGGCCTTGACCGCGGGGTCGATGTCAAGACCGATGTGGTGGCTGTGAGGGGAAAGGGCAGGTGTGCGCAGGGCCGGGGCACCCGGCGCGTCCACGTGCGGCGCGGCCACCACCCCTGTCGAGCTCAGGACTCCCCCCCCCGGCCCCCCCGGGGAGCCCTGTGTCCGGACGTGCCACGGAGATGCCCACGGTACGTGGTGCTGTGGCTGGGCTGTTTCCCTGGGCACCACGTTCTCGGGGGTCCTTCCGAGGTAGCGGGTGTCAGAAGCCCCTTCCTTTCTGAGGCCGAGCGACGTCCTGCCGTGGGCACGGACCGCATCTGCTCACTGCCTCGTGTGCCGAGGGACACCGGGGCACGGACCGCATCTGCTCACTGCCTCGTGTGCCGAGGGACACCGGGCCACTCCTACGTTCTGGCTGCCGTGCTCGACGCTGCCGTGGACACGGGGGCAAAACGCCTGAGTCCCCGCTCTCAGTTCCTCCGGGGACGCGCCCAGGAGCACTGCTGGGTGGGGGCCGGTTTGGGCTGAGAACAGAGGACTCTGAAAGGACCGAGTCTCCCTGACCGGAGAGATGCCCTCCCCGACCCTGCTCCGGCCCAGGGAAGAGGGGGGCGGGCCCTCACAGCGCCAGCCCACTCCCCAGAGCCGCGAGTGGGGTCCCGGGCTCCCACACCGGGCGGCACATCAGCCCCGGCGGCCGGTGTCTGGGATGCCGGGGGGGGGGGGGGGGGGGCGGGGACGGAGGCGTGGGAATCCGACGCGGCTACGGGGGGCGGGGGGAACAGACACGGTTTCCCTAAAACCGGGCTCGCGCCAGCGGCCCCTCTACCTGCCGATCTGCCGGGCCAGCTCCGCGGCTCTGTCACGTGTCTCCCGGGAGGAGTTCTCGCTGGCCATGTAGCAGGTCGTCAGCACGCGCCCGCAGAGCTCTCGGGGGCCCCGGGGCGTGTAGTCGAGCTGGTCCACGATGGTCCGGACGTCGGCCAGCACTTCCTGATCTGAGAACCCGCAGACAGCAGGCGGTGCTCAGGGCCCAGACCCTCTCCTCCGCCCCGGGGGCCGTCCCCTCCTACGCAGCAACCCCCTCGCTCCTCTGGCGCGCACGCCACGGGGATGTCTGACACAGAGCGCGTGGGGGAGGCTTTCGACCCGGGTTTGCCCGACCCCGAGGCCGTCCGTGTTCCTCCCTCCAGGCCACGCTTCGGGCACACGGCCACGGCCGCCCTGGCCCAGAGCCCCGGGAAGGGGCTTCACTGGCCTGCTGTCCCCAGGTCCTGTTGCCACATCTGAGCACATCGGCGGAGCCTCCCTCGCCCTTGACGGCCGGGACCCGGGGTTCCCCTCACCCCGTCCTCTGAGCCCCGGAGCCTCGCTCAGACCAACGGACGCCACCTACTTCCGTTATTCACGGCCTCGCAGACTTGGCGGCACATGGAGTAGACGAGGCAGGCGGTGGCCGTGCTGTCCACGCCACCACTCAGGGGCAGGAAGAAGCCGGCCTGGAACGGGTCAACCAGAGGCGGGTGTGGGCAGGGCCTCGGAGAAGCGACGCGCCCAAACCTCAGCCCAGCTCCACCTGCAAACCCTGACGGGCACCCACAGCGCTCTCGCCGTGGGCCGCGCGTTCCGGATGGATTATTCTAGAGGGAAAACAGACCTCGCGCTGCGATGAGCATCTAGGACTAAACCCCGGTAAGTTACAGACGTCACGACACAGAACCAGTGGGACGTGTATTCCGTTCCCTCTGGACGTCATCAGACGGGACCCCAAAGGCGGAGCCAAACCCCCGGGGGGGGCGCTCTGGCGTCTGGCTAACGTGGATTAAGCTCCTGACCGAGGCGGAGCGAAGCAGGGCTCGCGTCGGGGGGAAAAACCCACCAGCCCGCCACAGAAGCGAACAAAACACTGGCAATCTTACCTGCTGGCTGCGTCTTAAGAAATCCCAGAGCCAGCAGGCGGGTCCAAGGCTGCAGAAGAATGCGAAGCGTTAGGGCCGGGGGCTGCGGACCCGTCGGCAATCTACCCGGGGGCAGCTGGCGAGGCGGGAGCGGGGCCAGGGAGAACGGCCAGCAGCGGCTGGGCCCAGCGCCTCGTGAGAATTAGTGCCCTCTTGTCCCCAGACAGCCCTGGGAGAGGGGGGATGCCTTTGGCTCGTTTTAAAACAGGAAAACCGAGACGCAAAAGCAAAGGGCAGGGCTAGTGTGCCCAAAGCCCCCCGCACGAGGGAGCGACAGGGCCGGGAGGGGGAGGGGAAGCCAGGCCGTCCGGCTGCGGCATCGGCGCCCTCGACCCCGAAGCAGCGCGGCCTCCTCCTAACCAAGCAGCCGCCCCGGGCAGGCGGTGAGGCCCAGCCGTCCGCACTGGCTCGGGCCCCTGCAGCGGGCGAGGGTAGGGGCCGCGGGGACAGCACGACCCCTCCGCGTGCTCTCGGGCGGCCACCTGATCTCCTCGGCGGGACTGTGGTACTTCCACTCGAGGGGCTCGGACAGAGGCTCCAGCAGGTCCTCGCGGGACGAGAGGGCGAAGTCCACCTTCACTCGGGGGTAGGGGTTCGCCTTGCTGGCCTGCCGACGGAGATTCACGACAGTGATGCCCCCCACCGCCACGCCCTCACAGGCCGCTAGGGCCGGCCGAGGGACAGACTGTCAGCCAGCGGGAAGGCACGTCAAGCCCACAGCGGTAGCCCCAGCCCCGCGGGGCGGCTGGAGCCAGAGACGGGCAGTGGCAGGCTCGGAAGCCTCGTGCGCTGAGGTGGCCCCTCTGGGGATTAAAGCAGAGTGACCGTGCAGCCCGGCGGCCGCGCTCCTAGGCGCACACCCGGGGGAAGCGGGAAGAACGCCCGCGCAAAAACTCGCACGCACGTCGACAGAGCGAACTCCTCACAGACCCGGCGTGGGGACGATCTGAGTGTCCTCGGCGGATGGACGGTCACAGTGTCGTCCCGCCCAGGAAGAGGCATGAAGCCCGGACACCCGCCACAACGCGGATGGGCCCCGCAGACGGCCTGCTCAGGGACAGAAGCCGCACGAAGGCCCTCACGTTCATGGTTTCATCTCCGTGAAACGCCCACAGTGGGCGGGTGGGGGGCCCGGGCTGGGGGCGGGATGCGGAGTGGAGGTGGGCGGGCACGGGAAAGTCTCCTTGGGGTGAGGAGGTCCCCCGCTGCCAGGACACCGACGGGGCGATGGCTGTGCGGCCCCGTGAGCGTGCTACATCCCCCGAATCACGGGGTGCCGGGGAACATCCCAAGAAGCTGCTGTCACAAAAAACCACAAAGGGGTCCGGGGCCTTTGTCAAGCGTCCCGCGTGTGTCCACGAGAACTCACCGCCAGGTTTCGAGATGAAATCTCTGCCCTGTAGCTCCGGACGTCCTCCAAATCCAGCGTCGCAGTGAGAACTTCCTGGAGGAGGGGGTTTCGAAGGGAAAGCGTGACTGCTGGGTAACTGGGCGGTTTTCGCAGACGCGCCAAACTGCACACGACGAGTCCCACCTTCTGCGGCAGGGACTGGGGAGCTGTGGGCCCCTAGGGGCCCGGGGAGAGGGGACAGCCAGTGTTGTTGCTGACCTGCAGCCCCGCCCTCTCGCTGCTGCCCCCAGAACCTCCAGTGAGGTCGGACACCTAGCAGCGGTCCCCTAATCACGGCACAGGATTCTGCTGATCAGTATTGGCCGGGACCTCTGAGACAGCTTCTCTCTTCTTAGACAGACGCATGGGAGACAAGGGCCCCTTTGCTGCTTTGGACGTGGTTGTGTGGAGACGGGATGGCTGGAGCTGCTGCAGCCATCCTGTGACCATGAGAGGCAACCCAAGCTCCAAGCCCATGCAGGGGAAGGACAAGCCGGACAATGGCAGACGGGTAGGTCAGAGCCTCGGCAGTCCACACCAGTGCCCCTGCCTAGATGTGCTGCTGTGTGACAGCGGGTCACACTTCCCTGCCTTCAAGCCCAGGTGAGACAGGAGTATGAAGAGTCAAAAAACACCACAAAATAGGAAAAGAATAAGATTTCAAAAAAATCGCAAAAAAGAGAATTTTAATTTCATTTTAATTTGTCATATTATTCCTTTTTCTACAAAAATAACTCCTGATCAAATTATGTCACTGTGACGTTGTCTCTTCACGTACAAGTGTGGGACAGTGGGAGCTAACCAGCACAGCACAGGGGGACACAGGACGGCCGTGGCCACCCTGCTCCTGCACCGGCCCCGTGGGCAACTGTTGCTGTCAGCACCGGGCCCGGGCCACTCTGGACGTGCCGCAAAGACCAGCAAAACGGGGCTCGCGTTTCTCCTCCCATCATTTCCCGAAGTGAGAGGCCGCCAAAGCCACCCAAAGTGCAGACCCCTGGGGTCCCAGCCCCAAGGCCTGGCCAGGGCCCAGAACCTGCTCCTCCCGGTACAGGTGGCCCCCTCCACTGCCAGTCAACCCTGCGCAGGGCACCCGTGGCCCTGATGTCTGCCCGCCGTCCCGGCCACACCGACCCGGCCTGAAGACAGCGGGGCGTTCCCGTGGGACGCAGAAGAGTGGCGCCTTTTGCACGAACTTGACCCGCCTCTACCGTGGCTAATGCTGAACACCTGAAGGCCTGTGGGGGTGCTGCCACCTGGTGAGCACGGCCTGGAGGACAGCTGGGAGGGAGGGAGCGTCCCTTCTGCCAAACTCCCGCCCCCCTCCCCCCAGCAGGAGAGCATCACGGAGTTCACTCGCTCCGCTTTGAAACGTGACTTCGGTTTCACACCTGCTTCCCTCCTAACCCCAGCGGGGCGGCGAGGGGACCAGCGTCCCCTCAGCGAGCCGAGCGCAGAGGAAGCGAACGGGAGGGTTCGCGACCTGGTGTGAGCTCGCGCTGCCGCGTCCCTGCGGACCTGTCTTCCGCTCCCACCTGCCCCCGAACTAGCATTTCCACCCGACCCCCTGAACACAGGTGGTGCCGTGCGAGGACCCCTCGCGCCCGCACAGCCGAGGGTCACTTGTGGCGTCTCCCGAGAGAACAGCCATTTTTTTGTTCTGAACTTGAAAGACCTGTCGGCGCACAGACAGCACGGACACGCGCCCTCGCTGCAGAGGGCGCGTCTCCCTCAGCTTCTCAGAGGTCGGCCCGGTCAGGGCAGGATGGGACAGGTGTCTCAGCCTGCCTTCCTGGTTGTCCCCCGTCCCCCGGGCCCCAGGACTGCGGCGACGCCTCCTCTGAGCTCGCCCCACGCCTCCCTGCACAGACGTGCCTGACCCCAGCCCGCTCGCGTGTCCAGGGAGACCAGACGGCCCACGGAGGGAGGCCTGCCCCGGGGGAGCCTCGGGGCTCCCAGGACTCGGGGCCAGGGCGCTGTGAGGCCCACGGCTAACACACGTGGCCTGGACACGTGGGGAAGAGCCAGCGGGTTGTGTCAAGTGGCCTCACCGAGCTCCCCTCCACCCTGCTTCTACGGACGAGGCCCCTGCCGAGGGACACCCTCCTGCGGGGACCGGGCGGTGCCTGCTCACTCCCTGGGGGACTGGGGCTCACCAGCTCTCCTGTCACGACACAGCCTGCCCCCCCCAGCACCTGCCTGCTCGCCTGCCCCCCGAGGGTGACCGTGGGGCCGGGTCCTCCCCCCGGGCCGTGCACGTGTGACCCTTGCGCTGTGGTGGCCTCATCTGTCCGGGCGGGGCGGGTGCTGGCCGCGGGGTCGGGGGGGGGCCCGGAGACGACAGCCCAGCACGAGGGCTCGGTCACAGAAAGGAGCAGACGCCCCTGGGGTTTGCGAGCTCGCTCTCACCACGTCGTCCAGGGAGAACTGGGAGCCCTGCGCCAAGATGTGGCCGTTCATCGCTATCAGGGCACAGCCATCGTAGTATAGTCGGTCCCCGTCACAGCCCTTCTGATTGGCCAGCAAGTAGATCCCGCCGTTCTGGAGAATGCAGGGGGCACCGAGATCACCGTCCCTTCCTCGGCCCTCCCAAGGCCTTAAACAGCGCCCTGCAGGGAACCCCCCCGCCCCCCCCCCCCCGCACTTCCCCACAGAGAGAGTACCTGCACACGGGGGGGGGGGGGGCACAGTAAGGCCCGGGACAGTGACCCGCCGGCCTTCCGAGCCTCCAGGCATCACGCCCAATGCCCCTCCCCTCGCTGCCCCCCAGCACCCCTCACGCACTGACTGTCATCTCTGACACGGGAGGAGGGGGGTCACGGAGGACAAACCCCACAGCGTGGAACAGAGACCCAAACCCGCCCCTCGCGGGGTCACGCTGCCCAGCAAGGGCAGCGCCTCGGGACAGCTCCCTGCGCTCCAGCTCGGAACCGCTGAGTGTGCGGCCAGCGCGTCACTTGTCCCTCGATGGTGCCTCAGGCCCCAGGGGCCTGACGCCGGGGCAGGAGGTGCCCTGCTTGCCTCACAGGGTCAGGGGAGGTCGGGCGCATGAGGCCCCAGAGGGCGAGTCAGCGCCCGTTTGCAGAGCGCCGGCCGAAACTGCGGGCACCGATGTCCGTCGTGCGGGCCCGGCCCTGCGTGGGCACCGGGGACTCGGGGGTGTGCGGACGGACGCGGCACGGGCCCGCGGCACGCGTGCTCCAGCATGGCGGCCAAGCGCCTACCTTGGTGGTAGCCATGGTCACCAGATCCACCCTGGCGTGGGCTTTGCGCAGCACGTGGTGGCTGCCCGAGGCGTTGGTGAAGATCTCCACGCCGTCCAGGCCCATGTCCACGTGCGGGCTGCGGGCAGACGGCGGTTGACGGCAGGATGGGCCCCGTGCCCCGCCCACCCAGCCCCGCTGTCTCCACCCGCGGCCACCCGCCAGGCCGGGGCCGGGGCTGACCTGTGGGGCGTCCAGAGCTCCTCACAGATCTCGCTCCCGATGCAGGTGTCGCGGGTGGCCAGCACCGCGTCTCCAAAGGGCACGGTTTCCTGCGGTCAGAGGACAGGAGGGCACGAGACCCCTTGGCCGTCCCGTCTGGGCTGCATCCCGACCTCACTGCCCTTTTACTTCCAGCCCCAGTGAGTCCCTGCGCAGCTGGGGAGCACTCCCCACCCAGGCGGCCCGGCATCTCCCCTGCTGACCCCCGGGCCTCTGGTCACAGCGTTCACTAGGCAGGAGCTGTGCTCTGAGCTGCCACAGGGCCCTCTGTGGCCCCGGCAAGCCGTCACTCCACTCCGGAAGTTTCCATTGGCACAAATCCCCGTCGCCATCATCGTATTAAGAATAAAGGGTCTTGGGGCGACTGGGTGGCTCAGTCGGTTGGGCGGCCGACTTCGGCTCAGGTCATGATCTCGCGGTCCGTGAGTTCAAGCCCCGCGTTGGGCTCTGTGCTGACAGCTCAGAGCCTGGAGCCTGTTTCGGATTCTGTGTCTCCCTCTCTCTGACCCTCCCCCATTCATGCTCTGTCTCTCTCTCTATCTCAAAAATAAATAAACGTTAAAAAAAAAAAAAAGAATAAAGGGTCTTGGGGCGCCTGCGTGGCTCATTCGGTTCAGGGCCTGACTCTTGATTTCAGCTCAGGTCATGATCCCAGGGTCGTGGGACTGAGCCTCATGTCAGGCTCTGCACGGAGCATGGAGCCTGCTTTTCTCTCTCTCTCTCTCTCTCTCTCTCTCTCTCTCTCTCCCTCTGCCCCTCTCCCCTTGTCGTGCACATGCTCTAAAAATTAAAAAAAAAAAAAAAGGAAAGGAATAAAGGGTCTCGTTTGTCCAGGGTCACTCCACGCCCGTCAAGGCCCGAAGCCCTTTCCGGCATCATCCGTGCTCCCGACAGTGTGACCGGATCGTCCCACCCGTGCCAGGAATGACCCGAGGGTCATGCGAGAAACCTGACAAAAGTGACCCCACTCCTGAGTGGCAGGGCCAGAAGCAAGCGTGTCTGTCACCAAGAGCCACGTTAACAAGCCACGAATGGCGGCCTCCCAGGGCCGGGGCAGAGCCTCCCCCGGGCCGGCAGACGAGGCGCCGGGGCCTCCGTGTGCTGACCGGTCAGGCGGGTGTGGGACGCTCTCAGGCACGCGGACAGCCCTGACTTGCTGTCTTGGTCCAACTTGGCTCCCTCTCCTGATCCCAAAGCTACAGACGCGGCGAGAACTGATCCCGAGACAGGGAACACGGCCGAGCACGCTGGGTCGGGTTCCCCGATGCGTGTGCCTGAGTCCGACACCCCCGGCTGCCGAAGGCAAGAACCACGGCGTAAACCTGGCCCTGCTCCCCGTGGCCGCGAAGAAAGCCCTCACGCGGGACCCCATGCTGGCCGCCGGGCGCCTGGCAAATAGCCCACGGGGACGGCCGGGCCCCACACGCCATCTTGCCGTGGGGCGGCCAGGGCTCAGGGCCACGGGGCCCAACGTGTCCACGTGTGGCAGGTCCCGGGCTGCCCTTCCCTTGTTCCCGAACACGCCCCGGAACTTAAATCCGCGGACGGTCACCGGGGCCGATTCAGGTCACCGCCCTCGGTCAACCGCCAAGCCAGAGCCCTGCAACTTCAACCACACCCCACAAGGGCTCAGTCGTCTCCAGCGGCAAGGCCTCCAGGACGTACTGGGACCCCGCAAGGATGAAACGGGGTGCAGCTCCCGGTCAGGGCTGTGCCGACATGCTTCAGACACGGGCTCCCCGCCAGACACACACACGGACACGGGGAAACGCACTCATGGGCGCGTTCTGCGTTCTGGGTCAGGAGGATTTTCAAACTAGCCCGCTGCTACAGTTCACGGTCAAATGAGTTTCCGGGACACGTGGGAGGTGACCGGACCCGGCTGAGCGCCCCTGCCCAACCTTGGCTGTGCCCGTCCCGGAGTGTCCACACAGGGGGTGCTGAGCCCAAGCCGGCCCCTCGAGGAGCCTGGCTCAGGAATCAAACCCAATGGCGGTGACGGAATCTGGCTCCTGAATGGGGGCAGCCGCCCAGCGGCCAGGCAGCCGCCGTCCTCCAGGGAAGAGGCAGAGACGGTCAAGAGGCAAATGGAGCTGGAACCCGGGAGGAAGGAGGGGAGAGGGACCCCCGGTCCAGCTCGGGTCCGTCCCTAAGGTCCAGCTGAACCCCTGCCGGGCCCCCCACTGAGGGAGTCCGGACCCTCGTGAGCTGCCGGGAGGGCAGTAATTAGGGGCGCGGAGAACCTGGCGGCCTGGGAGGAACTGCGTCCCACTCAAATTTCTGTGCTGGGGTCCTGACCCCCAGCACCTCTGAATGTGACTGTATCTGGAGCCGGGACTTTCCAGAGGTGATCAAGGTGACCACGGGGTCCTTGTAAGAAGAGGGGATCGGGACACCGACGCGCACGGAGGGACGGCCCCGCGAGGACACAGGGGGAGGACGGCCGGCCACACACAAGGAGAGAGGCCTCGGGAGGCCCCGGCCCCGCCCACGCCTGGACCTCGGGCTCTGGCCGCCAGGACCCGGAGTCAAGTATCTGCTGTTTAACAACAACCCGCACCCCCTGCCCTCCGTCTCTGGTGCTGCGTTATGCAGCCTGAGCAAATTAACACACTTCACACCCGAATGGGACCTCAGACAGAAACCAGACCAGTCAGGCCTCCCCCCGACACCTGCTCTGTGCCCCTGGCTTCCAACCACCCGTGGGAAGTGGCCAGAACAGGGTTTCAGCTGTCACCCCAGCAGCTGCCAGTAGGAAGAGGCTGGACGAGGCCCCCCGGCTAAGGCTGGAAGATCAAAGCTCTAAAGGCCTGGCCCAAGCCAGCTCCAAAAGACAAGAGATTTCTGAAGCTGGGCCTTCACAGAACGAGCAGGCAGGCAGGTAACGTCTTGCTTGGATTTTGTAACTAGAACCCTCACACCACCCCCCCACCACCCCCCACAGCTTCCCGGGCGACCCGGAGGCCCAAGCACCAGCCCCGGCAAGGTGGGGCGGGGACCCCTCCCCCAGCTCCCCCGGGGCCCCAGCACGGTGGGCCGGGCGGGAACGAGGCAGCAACCGACAGGCCAGGCTTCGGGGGCGTCACCCTCCCTCCTCGTGCAGGAACCTGTCCCCGCACGCCAGCCAGGTGCCGCTGTGGCCTCGGCCCACAGGGGCCTGCCCCCACGGCACACCACGGCCTCCAAGAGCGACAGGTTCTGTCCCCAGAGACTCACCTGCTTTGTCAGGCTCTGCAGCATCCGGGGGAGAAAATACTCCTCTGTTTGCCTGGGAGGGAACAGCACAGATCTGAGGATGAGCATCTAAGCCCCGGGGGAGGGATGGCATCCGAACGGGGACAAAAATCGGCCCGGGAGCTTCCAACCGATGTGGCAGCAAAGGACTGCAGGGCATGCACAGGTGCCCCGAGCGTCCGTTCAAGATAAAAAGGCGAGGACGGGCGTGTTGGCGAAGATGCTGTGCATTTTACTCGGTGACACCGTGGCGCCCAGTGAGCTCCCGCCGGCTGGCTTCCCGGGGCCTTGGTGCCCAGCACTCCCGAGACACGCGTCACGGGCATGATCTCCAAAGAGGGGGCGGTCCGGGTGGAATCCCTGATCGGAGTCTCTGAGTCAAGATCACGCCGCACTCGCCCAACACGCAATTACAAGCCTAAACGATAAAGTTACGCTCCAAACGGAGTAAGACGGATGGAGTCTAACACCTCCCACGCCGCTCCTGGACAAGACATCCCCAGGTGCCACGCTGAAAGGCAGAAGGCACGAAGCGACGCCTCCCGAGTCCGACCGCAAAGGGGCTGTTACGGGATGCCGCCCGAAGACGTTCTGTGAGCTGCGGCTCTTGCTCCCTTCTCAGAATTCACGGGAGCCTCCCGCGGTGACCTCAGTGGTCGTTGCCTAAGTAAACCACAAAGCTGGGAAGCTGGAGGGCGATGCCTTCTGTCCCGCGCTAAGGCCGGGGACAGGACCTCCCAGCCGCCTCGCCGCCCCACAGTGACTCTGCGATCCACCATTCGCGGTTTGCCGTCACGGGTGTCGCTGCGTCACGATGAACTTTAGAGGGAGGAGCCGGCCGAGGCCTGTCCCTTCCTCCGTCTGCACCCCCCGCAAGATGCACCGAGCACCAGCCCGGAGCAGGACCGCCAGGGCACAGGCGTGCTCACCTCCGCTCTCCTACTCTCTGCCCCGAGGCCCGCCCTCACCCTGTACCCGGCCGGTGCGTTTCGCAGGTTCACCGAGAGCCAAAAGACGCCACGTAAGAGTCCCGTGCTGCTGCCGTAGCTGGTCACTCGAGGCTCGGCTCAGGCCGGCCCGGGTCCCCGCACCTGACTGTTCGCACAGCCTGCACCTTTCTCCGGCTGGACGCCCCTTCTTCTCAGCCAATGCCGTCTGGAAAGATCCCAGCAGCGCACTCCCGCCAGGAAACCATCCTTGGCCGTGCTGAATACAAGTCTTCTCCGCCCCCCGGGGGCAACAAGAGCCCCTGCAACCCCTGTGCCTAGATCTGGGGTCCGTCTAAGAACATAATGAAAACGAGTAGGTTCTTAAAGTCTCTGCAGTCGAGCATCAGGTTTTTGTTTGTTTTGTTTTCTTAAGAGGCCTGGAACTGCACTTTGAACCTATCGTGGGTCCATTACGAGGGCCGGGCCACAGTAACCCGGCCGTTTTATCGTTTTATCGTCTGCATTTTGGCATAGCTCCCAGGTGGCCTTAATGTTGCCAAAACGCGAGCTGGTCGCTCCGGCTCGCCGCCCCTTCCACAGGCTCGAGGAAATGCGCGAGGCTGAAGGAGTCACCGTGAGACCCACGCGCCCGCCCCCCCCACCCCGGGCAAGAGCTGGCACGGTCCCAGTAAATTCAGAGACAGCACGACCCCATAAAAAGTCTCAAACGAGAGATGATCGGATGCTGGAAAAAGATGAAAAGTGAGCTTGTGAACTGGGAAAGGAATCGGAAAGATGTGCTGATCTGGGCAGCCCCGAGCAGCACCAGACCGGAGCCTCCGGCAGACTCCTGCGCGGGGCGGACTCAGGGGGATGAACCCCGGAGGAAGTACAAACAAAGGGGCAGAGAAGAGGAAAGACACGTACGATATCCAGGGACACGTGACCCGCACACAGCGGAGGCTCCTGGACAAGAGCGAGAGAACGAAATCCTTTGAAGATGGGAAGTTAGAAAATGTTCCTGAAATCAAAAACCTGACATTCACGTCCAAGACACTCACGGCTCAGGGCGCCTGGGGGCTCAGGCAGTTGAGTGTCCGACTCTTGGTTTCGGCTCAGGCCGTGATCTCCCGGTTTGTGAGTTCGAGCCCCACGTCAGGCTCTGTGTTCAAGCCTGGAGCCTGCTTCAAGTTCTGTGTCTCCCTCTCTCTCTGCCCCTCCCCCGCGTGCACTCTGCCTCTCTCGTTCTCTCTCAACAATAAAATGAACATTAATAAACAAAGAGAAATGATGCTTGATGTAAGGAAGTATGAGAAAATGAAAAAGAGCTCTTAGAGAATAGAAAGTAGAGGGATGGAATCTTCCAGGATGTGGGAAAGAAAGGTCACGACAATTAGAGAAGCTGGTCCGGGAGAGTCTGATCTCCGATCAAGAGGCATTTCAGAAACAGAAAACAGGGGCGCCTGGGTGGCGCAGTCGGTTGAGCGTCCGACTTCAGCCAGGTCACGATCTCGCGGTCCGTGAGTTCGAGCCCCGCGTCGGGCTCTGGGCTGATGGCTCAGAGCCTGGAGCCTGCTTCCGATTCTGTGTCTCCCTCTCTCTCTGCCCCTCGCCCGTTCATGCTCTGTCTCTCTCTGTCCCAAAAATAAATAAACGTTGAAAAAAAAAAATTAAAAAAAAAAAAAAAAAAAAGAAACAGAAAACAGAGAAAACAGAGCAGAAATCGCCCAGAAAGGACACGACGTTCACCCAAAACACGGGGGCCCTGGAGAGCCGAACACGGGAGCCCGGACACCCGCACCACGGCCCACAGGATACAATTTTAAAACCCCAAAGACGAAGAGAAGCTTCTGCGAGTGCCCACACAGAAAATAGCCCCAAGAGCGAAGAAGAATCCGCACGGTGACCCCTCACCGAGGGCACAAGCCTCCAGGCAATCCTTCACACAATACCTCCAAAACTAGGAAGGAGCATTATTTCTAACCTATAATTTGTTTTCCACTCTGCAAAACTGCTCATCACATGGAAGAGACAAATGAAAACACTTGCAGGCAGGCAAAGTGCCAAAAGTCCACCTTGCGTGGATCGTTACTTAGAGAAGTGCGACTTTGTGATTTATGATGAGAAGGCACATTTGGTCTTTCTGGAGCTGAGCTCCCGAACCCCTTAGAATTTCCTGCGACAGGAGCCACCCGTGTCCTCGTTACGTCGTTATGTCGCTGGGGCTGGAGTTCAGGGGCCAAAGGCCAACGACGTAACCAATCAGGCCTGCGTAAGGAAGCCTCCGTAAAACCCCGCGGGATGAGGTTCCGGGTTCGGGGAGCTCTTGGGTTGGTGACCGCGTGGAGATCCAGCGCACCTCCGTGCTCTCCCACCCGGCTGTCCAGAGCATATCCTCGTGTGTTAGAGCCGTGATCTAGGAATTGAACCCAAGGTGGGGACGCGGAACCTCGAGAATCTACTGGAAGCCGTGTCCCAGCGAACGAGCCACTTGGCAGAGATGAGTGAGGCCAAACGCCCACCAGCCCGGGCGAGAGAAGCCCCACATGCCCGTGCCGGAACGGGGTGGCAAGTACAAAAATCCCCTTTTCCCACATAAAAATACTGACCATCCGAAAATCTAACGCTGAAGTTCTGTTTCAGCAGCAGCAGCAACGATAAATGAAAAGCAGCAATCATAACAGGAGGACAGGGCAGGGCTGCTCAACCGGGGACGGTCTTGCCCCCGGGAGACATCTGGCAACGTCTGCAGACACGTGAAGTTGTCACAAAGGGACGTATCTACCGGGAGGTCAGCCGCTGCACAGCTTGCCACACGGACGGCAGTCCCAGAGCGACCAGTTGGGGCCGAGAAAGCCTGGCACACGGGGTAACTGGAGATACAAGGTGCCCCGCGAGATTTCTGTGGTCTGTGACAGGTCATCTGTATAGCAGCAGCATCAAATAGCGGTACTTAGGGGCATCTGGGGGGCAGGGCTCAGTTGGTCAAGCGTCTGACTTCAGCTCAGGCCATGATCTCACAGTCCGTGAGTTCCAGCCCCACGTCACGCTCTGTGCCGACAGCTCAGAGCCTGGAGCCTGCTTCGGATTCTGTGTCTCCCTCTCTCTCTGTCCCTCCCCAGCTCACTCTCTCTCTCAAAAATAAATAAACAAAGGCGCCTGGGTGGCTCAGAAAGTTAAGTGTCCGACTCCGGCTCAGGCCGTGATGTCACGGTTTGTGGGTTTGAGCCCTGCATCAGGCTCTGAGGAACCTGCTTCGGATTCTGTGTCTCCCTCTCTCTCTGCCCCTCCCCTGCTCGTGTTCTGTCTCCCTCTCTCTCTTAAAAATGAATAAACATTAAAAAAAAAAAAAAACAGCAGTACCTAAATGGCAGGAACTTGTCCCAGACTCTCACGTCTCTCCCCCCGTGACCTGGGCCAAGGCCACACGGAGGGAAGACCCGAGACAAGCGTCCACAGGGCGGTCACAGACCATGCCCCTTGGTGCCGGGCACCGTGACTCACCGAGTCCTGGACCAGGGGGTAAACCAGCGTAGCTCCCGATAGTTGCCCTCGTTTGCCAAGGCCATTTTGGGCCTGATGAGCAGGATCCTCCTACAGGCGGGAAACCGAGGCGGCCCCTGAGATGAACACCCGGTCACGAGGGGCACCCGTGGGTCCACCCGCCCCGGACGGTGGACGGACGACCACAGAGCAGCCGAGGCCCGGCAGGTGCACGCCGTGCGAGCAGCCGACGTCCAGGGGCCTTTAGGGGAACGTGACAGATCGCCCTCCCTCCGATGACTTCTGGCCAACAGGGCCACGTGTCCCCAAACCCCACCCTGAGGTTTCTCTCCACCGAAGGTGGCAGTGCTGGGCAGAGGCCAGGGGAAGCAGTGACGTCACCTGCCCGAGGCATCGGCCCCCACCAACGACCGGGCATTTCCAGAAGACGCCTCCTAGCACAGGGCTCCAGGGGCCGTGTCTGGGGTGGGGCGTGCGGGTTCCCCTCTCCCCGCGGCCACCTACCTGTTGAGAAATATCACCCTGCAGTTGTAGCGGACGTTCCGGTGCATCACGGGCCTGCGGAGAGAAGGCACACACACGCGTCCGTGAACGGCAAAACCACACGTCTGTTTTAATACGAAGCCTCCTCGGGCCCTTGAAGAGGGTCACAAGGCCCCTCTGTGGCTTTTCTCAAAGTTAAAAACGAGCCAAGGGCTCTGCCACGGTTTAGGCTCTGAGACAAAAGAGGCTCTTCTAATGTTTATTTTTGAGGGAGGGAGGGAGAGAGAGTGTGTGCCAGCACATGGGGGAGGGGCAGAGAGAGAGGGAGACAGAATCCGAAGCGGGCTCCAGGCTCCGAGCTGTCGGCATAGAGCCCGACGTGGGGCTCGAACCCTCGAACCCGGAGATCATGACCTGAGCTGACGTCGGCCACCTAACCGGCCGAATCCCCCAGAGCGCCCCCGGGGCTCTTCTAAAGGAAACACAGTCAACCCCTCTCGCGGCTGTTCCTCCTCCTGGAACGTTCTCAGACCTGTCAGTGGCCTCCTCCCTAGCTCTCTGCACACACCCGTCACCGTTTCACCTCTGTCCCCTCCCGGCCTCACGCACCAGCTCTGTGCCTTCCCACTTCTCCTTCAGACCACTCCTGACCTGCCACCCACACCCCTTTTAGAAGGTGGGTCTCCTAGGGGGTGAACAGATTCGCCCGCCGCTCTGACTGGACCCCGCCCCGACCACCTGGGGTGTTCCCCTCTGGAGGTCAGGGGCAAAGCTCCAGAAGCCCGTGCTCTGCTGGCCCCGGGCGGGGGCGCGGCTGCACAGATCAAGGATATGAACGTTTTGTTCAGGAGCTTATAGGCCCAGATAAATGCTAGATTTCGAAGGAACACATCTCCATAAGTTGGTGGTTAACGTTTTAAGAGCGAAAACAGGATCATAAACGCCAAGTCAACAGAAGAAAGCAGAGCGCAGAAAACCAACCTCAGACAAGGGAAAACAAGAGGACGACAAGACGGCCAGGCCACTTGGCACAACCGGAGGGACCAGCCCCCGTGGCGGCCGGATCAGGAGCCCAGGGACGGCCCAATTCCTCACCTTCCGTGGCGAGGGGGACTTTGCAGAAGTGATGACTAAGTGCGGACGCTGAGAGGGGGAGGCGGCCCGGGACCACCCGGGGCTGCCCAGGACAGTCCCAAGTCCTTACGCGAGGGGGGACGGGTCAGAGTGCAGACACGCGCACAGAAGCGGAGGTCGAGGCGAGCCTCCGCTGGCTTCGAAGGCGGAGGAGGCCCTGAGGGTTGCTGGCCTCTCTCTCTCTGCGAGAGCCTCCGGGCTGACCCATATTTAAGACTTCCGACGCCCAGAAACACAAGACAAAGTGTTTGCGTTGTTTCTGTGTTTCGCTGCCACCATTTGTCACGGCAACAACAGAACAGGGAACAAATACAGTCCACGTACCGCCACCAATCGTGATAAACGTGGACACAGCGGGTTAAAAATCCCATCTGTGCGCTGCTTATGCTAGGCCCTAGGTCGTGTCACAGCGACGTGGAAAATGAAGCGGTGGGTTCGCGTATGGTGCACCTGCACCCCCCACGCCTGCACCCCTGGAACCCACCCCCCGTTCACCTGCACCCCTGAAACACACACCCCTTACGCCTGCACCCCTGGAACCCGCCCCTCGTTCGCCTGCACCCCTGGAACGTGGCCCCCGTCTGCCTGCACCTCTGGAACCCGCGTCCCATGTACGTGCCCCATATACGCCTGTGCCCCTCGGAACCTGCGCCCCACGCACCCGCCCCCACGTACGTCTGCGCCCCTGGAACCAGCACTTACATTCCCACGTCACAGATGATATCCTGAGTGACTGGAGACTCCAAAAGGGCAGCCAGGACTTGGAGCGAATGCAAGAGGGTGTCCGACTCGTAATAATGATCCCAGCACCCGTAGCCGCTGCAGAGGAAGGGAACGGCCAGGTGAGACCTGGAGACATACCAGGTGAGGGCGGGGAGGGGGGCCGGGGCCCATGGGCCAACCGGGTCAGACGTGCAGGGGCGCGACCAGGCAGTGGGATCTTTTTAAAGCCTCCCGGCTGATTCCACTGCGCAAGCAGAGCTGGGACCGCTGCTACAGAAGAGGATGCATTTCACGGGAAATGAAGAAACCCCAGGCCCTTTCTCTTCACTTTCAGTTACTATGAGAAATTCTCTCCCGTCAAGTGTCTGCCCGTGGATTTTTTTTTTAAACTTTTAATGCAGCCCAAACCACACCGATCTACAAGCAAAAGAAACAAGGCTGGGTCCACAGGAACGTGTTTCCAAGCAGCTAAGATCGTTAATATCGTTCCAAACACCATTCACAGAGCGACTCCTGGTTCTTGCTACAGACACTTGTGCTGGAAGCAGGCCGAATGGTGTCCCCTCCCCAGAAAGGTGTGTCCGTGATCCTGGCCCCCAGAACCCGTGAGTGTGACCGTATAAGGGAAAAGGGTCTTTACGGAAGTAGTTAAGGATCTCGAGATGAGCCCAGATGGCCTGGGCAGGTCGTGTATCCAACAGGAGGACACAGAGAAGGGGGGCGTGTGTGGAGCCAGAGCCGGAGGGACGCGGCCACAGGACAAGGCGCTGGGAGCAGAAGCGGGAGGAGGCAGGACGGATCCTGCCCTGGAGCTTCTGGAGGAAGTGGGGCCCCGCCAGCACCCCGAGTCTGGACTTCTCCCGAACCGCGAGAGAACAAATTTCGGCTGTCCGAAACCCCCCTCCCCCGGCGTGGGGAGCTGCGTTACAGCACCCCAGGAAATGCGTGCGGCGCTCCGGGACGTCGTCGAGGGTGAAGACGGGCGTCAGGGCAGTTTCCGGGAGCCAGGCGGGGGGGGCCCAGTAACAACGCACGGAGTGTCTGTAAACTGCTTCTAGGCGTTCAAAGGCTTTCCTGCCTACCACGCAGCAGCCTGGAAGCGACGTGCCAAGTGCTGGGCAAACTGCGCACACGGACGCAGACCCCCCAACTGGCACTTGCATATTGAACGCCTGGAAAGCATGCCTCCCCGCCTCTGCTTCCGAGAGGAAAAGCCACGGTGGTGAGATGAGGACGAGGTTGACGAGATGTGCCGTGAGGGCTCAAGCCCTGGGCTGGCCTTTCCTTTCCAAGGGCAGAGTCCTGCTCCACGGGATTCATGGCCTGGCAGCTCCCGGGCCACACAGGCTACCAAACAGCAACGCGATGCCAGAAGTCACGTGCCTGGTGTCCAGCCATCGGTTGACCCTCGCCCCTTTGGCCAGCCAGCAACTGGAGGGGCATCTCGTAGCGGGGGCTGTCGGCAGGTGCCCCCGGCCCATTCTGGGTGGGCAGCCTTCCATCCGTGAAGCCTGTAAAACGGGCCCAGAGGACACAGCCAGCCTCTGGGTCCCACGAGTCAGCCTGCCACAGTGGCACTGGCCCCTCATTCTCCTTCCAAGTGCCCCTCTGGGGTGGGAGCTGCCTGGCACCAGAGACAAGAAGACAGCGTGCCCAGTGAACGGACTTGGCTCGACTCCTGCCCCAGCTTCCTCTCTGCAGACTGTTGCAAATAACTGTGAGCCTGCTCGGCAGGCTAGAAACCACTGGAAGCCCAGCTCAGCTGGGCCCTTATCCCTGCTTGATACAAGTATGCCGCCCTGGGGTCCTGTAGCTAAACTCCTCCCCCTTTTAAAATGACAGGTCCAGGGCGCCTGGGTGGCGCAGTCGGTTAAGCGTCCGACTTCAGCCAGGTCACGATCTTGCGGTCCGTGAGTTCGAGCCCCGCGTCAGGCTCTGGGCTGATGGCTCAGAGCCTGGACTCTGTTTCCGATTCTGTGTCTCCCTCTCTCTCTGCCCCTCCCCCATTCATGCTGTCTCTGTCCCAAAAATAAATAAACGTTGAAAAAAAAAAAAATTAAAATGACAGGTCCAGATTTGGAGACCGGAGGGTGGGGTGGGGAGAGAACAGGGCAAAGGAGGACATAACCTGGAGGTGTCTGGGCAGCGACTGCACCCGGGGGACAGGGCCGTCGAGGACAACCCTCCAGTGGGAAGAACAGACCGAGACAGGAGCTCAAGAGCAGAAGTCACTCGGACAACGTGGGACCCCAGGGCTCTGGCCGCCGGCTGAGAAGCATCTTAAAGACCAGGTCCAGTGCAGGTGAAAACGCTCTTGGGTATTATGGGAAACACCACCCGAGCTGAAGTCAGGAGTCCGAGGACAGAAATCAAGCTAGCTAGAAAAATGACAGGCGTGGCCTCAAGGACTAACACAAAGATGCCTGCGAAGAGACACTTTCTGTCTACACAGCCCCCAGGAGGGACTTCTGATTCCACAAGCGGCGAGGACCTGGACACACAAAACGGGAACACAGAGGAGCACGGAGGGCGGCTGACGTGTGTCACAAACGAACCGCGACTTGCAGTGTGGCAACCAGTTGCTTCCTTTTGAGGAAGGGACAAGGAGGAACCAGCTTCCCGATCTCTGGAAAAAGGCAGGGCAGAAGGGGTCGCCGGCACCCGCTTGTGGAAAGATGCGGAGACAGCGAGCGAGACCTGTTCGTGGCCGGCTGTGAGAGTGAGGACTTGGGAAGGGTGGCGGCAGAGAGAGCGGCCCAGCCCGGGCGGCTGAATCTCAGCTCCTCTCATGACCCGACACGGGGCTCCAGGTTTGCCCGGGCCCCCTCGCTCGGTGACGTGAAGCGGGCCCGCTCACGGGTTTCTGACGCCCCTAAACAGCCCTGCACGTCCGCACCTGTCCACACCCGCCCCCTTCCTTGCCTTTCTGCTGCGGGGAGCTGATGTGGATACCTCTGCCTTCCCCGCCCTGGGAGTCTCTGTGTGCCAGTCTCACCATATTTCCAGTTCTGGTCCAAGCCTGTATCTTGCTCCTTTGCATTTGGCAATTTCGATACCTACACGTGGAGGCAGAGACAGAAAGATCTCAGTACCCGCAACGTGTTCAAGGGCACATAAAACACAGCTGCAAGCCAGACAACCACCAAAAAGCACTCGGTGATCTCTCTGACCCCAGGCAGCCAAGGACCAAGGACAAGGACGAGACCCCCCCCTGCACACCCTGCTTACACCCTTTGGAAGCAAGATACTGATCCTTAGCCCCTTGGGGGAGGGGGAGGAGGAAGCAGTCAGTCCCTGGTAGTTTATTAACAAATGGATGCGGAAGACCGTGTGCAGGGAGGAGGCAGGCCTCCAAGGAGCACAGCCTATGGCGGCACCAGCAACCTCTGCTTGGGGACAGCAGCGCCCAACTGCACCTGCGGACAAGAGGCCAAGAGAAAGGAGACCCCGTTCTGGCCACCGATCGCCTTGCTCCAACCCGATATGCTCTGAGCCCCGAGGAGATGAAAACGGGTAGATGTTGGGAAAAAAGAAAAAAAAAAAAGGATGACGGTCTGGAGGCACGTGGCCGAAAAGATGCTGTCATTGGTGCCATTCCGTCGTGGCTGTTCTTAGTGAGCCCTCTCGCGGGAATCGACTCAGAATAAGACGGCAGGGGTAACGTGAAGGACGGCCCCTTCACGTGCAGGTGTGGGCCGCTGGACCTTCCACCATCAAAGAGAAGTTGGTGCCGAGGCTAACGAGATGCTGGCCCCGCGACAACCACACCCTAGTCTCTAAGCTTGCAGGCTCACCCCTTGCTCTGCTTGCCTCTTGGGGCCGGCTTCTCCCCAAGTGTGCCCATCAGGAAGATCTGTAGGCACCAGAGACCGAAACAGCCCTCCCGCTGGTCTTAAGGGTTGACTGGCTTCAAGTTCATGCACTCCTTGCTTGCGACCTAAGTCCTCGGTCTGTAGCAGAACTGACCCACTGTCCTGAGACCTGCAGACCACTGGCCTTGAGGAGAAAAGGACCGGACTCTCCCAGAAGTTAAGGCCTGACTGCGTTCGGAAACGGCGGCCGCAGATGCCAGCAAGTGTGCCCAGGGTCATGTCCACATGCGACTGCCCCTCCCCCCCAGGCACCTGCTTCTCCCGCACCTTCCCCTTCAAAACCCTCCGGCTCCCCACCCCCATGGGGAAGATGGCCTTTGACACATAAGTCCACCAGGTTGCCGGGTTCCTGAATAAAGCATACTTTCCTTTCCCCCTGTCACTTGTCTCTCAGGCAGCCAACTGCAAAACCTGAGTTTGGAACCAGTTGGGTGCAGGCTAAGCCGCACGGGACCCCAGGATCATCTGAGGACAGGCAAGCCTCATCTCTCTCATCCCCACCTCTGCCTTCCCGGTGACACTTTTCCCAGTGCCCCTGTACAACACGTGTTCCCACCAGGCATGACAGACCACCCCCAACTCACGAGCAGCCCTGGGCACTTGCGGGGTGGTCCTTCTGCATCATCTTACCTGTCCCCACGCCCACCCCTACGAGCTTCCACAGAGCAAGGATGTGCGTGTAACAGAATCGAGCCAGCCGGCAAGCCTGGACCTTGCCCCCGCCCCATCCCGCCGGCCCCCAACCCCGTCCCCCCAGTTCCACCGAACCCCCAACCCCGTCCCCCCTCCCCCCCTCCCGGTTTTCCCGTCAACCCCCGTCCCCCCTACCCCGGTCCCCCTCCGCCCCCCTCTACTGTCCTCCCTCGCTCCCCCAGTTCCACGACCGGCCCCCACCCCGCCGCTCCCAGACTCACTCTTTAAAATCCTCTGCAAATTGCCCTCGAAGTCCAGGGCCCATTGGTTGAGCGCGCAGGTGGCCACGGTCACTTTCCGACCCATCCCGGCGGCAGAGTCCCGGGCACTTCCGGGCGCCGCGCGGGTCCGGCCGGGACTAGCGGGCTCTGGACGGCGGAGCCCCGGCGGCAGGCCCCGCCCACGCCCCGCCCTCCCGCGGCCGCGCCTGCGCAGAAAGGAGGCCCGCCCCCTCCGCGCCCCGGGTTGCAGGCCCGCGACCCGGCGCGGGGGGCGGTCGCTGGGTCCCGGCGCGCGGTTCCCCGTTTCATTCCGCACCTCCCCACGGAGTGCAGCCCGGGTGCCTCGGCGACTCGGCTTTTCCCTCTCCTAGTGTTAGATGCGCTGTTTTCATGGTTTTTCTGCGGCGCGGCGCTGCATGGTGGGCCCGGAGCACGAGCGATCCGTTGCGTGCTGGAGGCTTCCGCACCGTTCGCGGCCCTGTGCCAAGGCGCGCGCGGTGTCTCCTTCGCGGCCGCCTGGCCTTTCCCTGGGTCTACGGGCGGCTTCTGGGCTCAGCAACACGCCGTTGCCACATTTCTCGCCTGAAGCGCTTGCCGCACATTTACCACCAGCCGGCTTTCACTTAACGCATTTCCTTCTTGAATGCCTTTAGGGTACGAATCCAGTTGGTTTTTTCCTTTTCCGTGTGAATAAGTAACTCTCACCATCACTGATGGGACAATCCGTCTTTTTCTCTCGACTTCCGTTGCTTCTTTGTCATACACACGTTTTCACATTTAAAATACATTCCCCCCCCCCACCCCACGGGCGCCTGGGTGGCTGGCTCAACAGGTTGAGCGTGGGACTCCTAATTTTGGCCGAGGTCTTGATCGCACAGTGTGTGGGATGGAGTCCAGCCTCGGGCTCCCCGCTGGGCGTGGAGTCTGCTTCTCCCTCTCCCTCTGCCCTTGATTACCTGAGCGCCCTCCCTCTGTCTCTCAAAATAAGCATTTTATAAAGTAACACTTGTTTATACTAGACAATTTGGGAACTTGAGAACTGCACATGCTAATTTATTTAATCCTCACTCTAACCCTTCCTTCTTGGTAGCTTTCATTCTCGGAAACCCCTCAGTTTTTTTTTCAGGCTTCTGCTCCAAGATCTCTTGTCCCCAGCAGCTGATTCCAGGCCTAGGGTGGGAAAGAAATACACTTCCAACATCTGGTTGTTGCAGGAAATAAGGAAGTGCTCAAAGAATGATGGGGACATGCTATTTTTAAAAAAGAGGGGTGCCTGGATGGCTCAGTCAGTTAGGTGTCCAGCTGGCTCAGGTCATTATCTCCCAGTTCATGAGTTAGAGCCCGGAGACAGGCTCTGTGCTGACAGCTCAGATCCTGGAGCCTGCTTTGGATTCAGTGTCTCTCTCTCTGCCCCTCCCCTGCTCGTGCTCTCTCTCTCTCTCAAAAAGCAAATAAACATTAAAATTTGTTTTAAAAATTCAAAAGGAGTCACTCTGAAGGGGCTCCCACTGGCTAAATATGGGACAATATCCAAAGATAATATCCTCTTTTGAAAAAAAGATTAATGACAGTACAGACTGTAGAGAACTCAGTGAGTAAAAAAACCCATTAGTCCATACTGACCAAGAAATGAAGAGAGGGAAATCTTTTCCAAAAAAATGTCAATAAACGTGGAAGGAAAGATGATGAAATTAGAAAATCACCCCTTTACAAGAAGTAAATGACTCAGGCAAGAGTCCTCATTAAATGCAAGATGACTGGCTAAAAGGTTATCTGGGAGCAACATAGTTACAGTCTCAAAGTTTCACTCCACGGATTATTTATTAATTACCGAACGAAAAATGGAGACTTCTGGCCGCAGCAACCTGATCACCAGTAATGGGATGCAGGGGCATCCCGCGGCCTCCTGACATGGTGCATGAAGACACCGCATCATCTCTTTAGTACATTGTCCTGCCCTAAATGCATTCCCTAAATGCAAGGGTGAGGAAAACAGCCAGATCCAAGTTGAAAGACAAGCTGAGAAAAGCTTGCCTCTTTGACTCTTCAAAATCGTCATGTCAGGAAAGGGCCAAAAAGACACACGGAAAAGAAAGGAAGGAAGGAAGGAAGGAAGGAAGGAAGGAAGGAAGGAAGGAAGGAAGGAAGGAAGGAAGGAAGAGAAAGAAGGAAGAAAAGAAAAAGAAAGAAAGAAAAGGAAAAAAGGCTGGGACTGTGCTCTAAATTAAGGAATGCTTAAGGAGCCTTGACAACTAAATGCATGGTGATTCCCCATTGGATACTGACTTTTACTGATAGCTGTAAAGGACATTATGGGGACAATTGGGAGAAGCTGAATATGGACATTAGATAATAGCATTGGGTTGATGCGAAATTTCCTGAGGGTAATGCATTTTATTTTGGTAACGTGAGACATGGATGCTGAAGTATTTAGGAGGAGGATGTCACCTGCAGCGAATTAATAGTTGAGGATAAAAAGTGGGGTAGAGGTGATAGAAAGAAATAAATTGTGGCAAACTGTTGTCAGCTGCTGAATCTAGGTATATGGGTGTTCACTCTAGTATATGTTCACCTGGTTTGTATGTTTGACATTTTTTCAAAAGAAAAAACTGCAGGGGAAAAAAAAACCTGTCACTATGAGGGACACAGAGGTGTGCCAATCAGATCCGGATGCAAACCGAGGCTTTTGTCCCAAATGTTGGCCTGCAGACACCTTCTGTGGCCCACCCCTCCGGGGGCTGCTCGAGTTGCACAGCGGCCCTTCCCAAGGCCATGTCCTTGCAAGGGTGGCTCTGTGCCCCTTTCCAGACGCAGGAGCATGTGGCTTGGGCATTCCTGTCCAGGAGGACGGCTGTGGTGTGCTGTTATCACCGGAGCTGTCCCGTGCGCAAACACGTCGCCCAAGGCCACCTTGCGTCACAGCTCAACTTCTCCCTCCTTCCACCCCTGCTGCTTCTTCCCCTCCCACCTCGCCGGGTGATCCCGACCCTAAACTGCGTCTCCCTCACTTCTGGGGAAACCAGACCCGCCGGGCCTCCCAGCAGAGCCCCCTCCGACACCCCCAAATCAAACTGGTACACGCTCAACCTCTCCCGCCCTGCGCGCGTCCTCGCCACACCGCCTTCGTTATCTGACACCCTCCCTATCTGACGCGGCCCGAGCAGGTGCGGGGTCCCGCTGGCGCCGCCCGCCCGCCAGCCGCGGGGCGGGCCCTCGGCCGTCAATCTCGCGGCCCGCCGGCGCCGAGTGGCGCCTGCGGTGGCCCGGAGTCAGCTCAGGGGGTGGGGCGAGGCGCGCGGCCAATCGCGGGTCTCGGGGCCGCCGGCCGCGCCGGGGCCGATTGGTCGTCTATAGGAACGCGTCAGCCTGGGGGCGGGGCTTCGGGTGGGCCCTGCCAGGCCGGGACTCCGGGACGCGGGCGGGTTCGGAGCCGGGCGCTCAGGTGAGCGGGGGCCGTGCAGCAGGTGGGGGGCCCGCGGGTCGGCGGGGCGTGCGCGGGTCGAGATGCTGTGCGTGCAGGTGAACCGGCGGGGGTGGTCGAGGGCGGGGTGCCCGCTCTGTGCCCCCCTGAGCTCTTCCTGCAGCAACGTGAGTAAAGAACCGGGCGCCACATCGGGTGCCCAGATTTAAGACGCGGGCAACGAGGGGCTGCCCAGTGGAGGGAAGAGGACCTTTTGTATCCTCTTGGGAGCGGAAAATGACCCGCTCAGAAGAGCGCAGTTCGGCGACTTTCTTCTTGATAAAATGTTGAGGAGTCTTTTTTTTTTTTTTTTTTGGATGCATATCCAGTTTACTTATTTATCTATTTATTATTTAATTTATTTTTAAAATTTACATCCAAGTTAGTTAGCATATAGGGCAACAGTGATTTCCGGAGTAGATTCCTTAGTGCCCCTCCCCCACTTAGCCCCTCCCCCCTCCCACAGCCCCTCCAGCAACCCTCTGTTTGTTCTCTGTATTTAAGAGTCTCTTCTGTTTTTGTCCCCCTCCCTGTTTTTATATTATTTTTGCTTCCCTTCCCTTATGTTCATCTGTTTTGTCTCTTAAAGTCCTCATATGAGTGAAGTTATATATTTGTCTTTCTCTGCCTAATTTCGTTTAGCGTAATACCGTCTAGTTCCGTCCACGTAGTTGCAAATGGCAAGATTTCATTCTTTTTGATGGCCGAGTAAGACTCCATTGTATCTATATCCCACATCTTCTTTATCCATTCATCCATCAGTGGCTATTTGAGCTCTTTCCATCCTTTGGCTATTGTCGATAGTGCTGCTATAAACATGGGGGTGCATGTGTCCCTTCGAAACAGCACACCTCTGTCCCGTGGATAAATGCCTCGTAGTGCGATTGCTGGGTCGTAGGGTAGTTCTGTTTTTAGTTTTTGGAGGACCCTCCACACTGTTTTCCAGCGTGGCTGCACCAGCTTGCATTCCCACCAGCAGTGCAAAAGAGACCCTCTCTCTCCGCGTCCTCGCCAACATCTGTTGTTGCCTGAGTTGCTCATGGGAGCCACTCTGACCAGTGTCAGGTGGTGTCTCGCTGTGGTTTTGATTTGTATTTTCCTGATGGTGAGTGATGTGGAGCATTTTTTCATGTGTCGGTCGGCCATCTGGAGGTCTTCTTTGGAGAAGTGTCTATTCATGTCTTTTGCCCATTTCTTCACTAGATTATTTGGTTTTTTGGGTGTTGAGTTTGCGAAGTTTTTTATAGATTTTGGATACTAACCCTTTATCTGATGTGTCGTTTGCAAATATCTTCTTCCATTCTGTCGGTTGCCTTTTAGTTTTGCTGATTTTTTCCTTCGCTGTGCAGAAGCTTTTGATTTTGATGAGGTCCCAATAGTTCATTTTTGTTTCTGTTTCACTTGCTTCCGGAGACGTGTGGAGTAAGAAGTTGCTGCGGCCGAGGTCAAAGAGGTTTTTTTGCCTGCTTTCTCCTCGAGGACTTTGATGGCTTCCTGTCTTACACTTAGGACTTTCATCCATTTTGAGTTTATTTTTGTGTCTGGTTTAAGAAAGTGGTCTGGGTTCATTCTTCTGCATGTCGCTGTCCAGTTTTCCCAGCACCCCTTGCTGAAGAGACTGTCTTTATTCCATCGGATATTCTTTCCTGCTTTGTCAAAGATTAGTTGGCCATACGTTTGTGCGTCCATTTCTGGGTTCTCTGTTCTGTTCCATTGACCTGAGTGTCTGTTCTTGTGCCAGGACCATACTGTCTTGATGATGACAGCTTTGTGATACGGCTTGAAGTCCGAGTCTGGTTTGTTTGTTTGTTTTTTTTTCCAAAAATACATGAATGGCTGGGTTATGGGCGATGAGAAACAGGGGCCGTGAGAGGCCCGTTGTAAAGTTCAGAATAACTGCTGATAACAGCTAATCTTCCTGGGTGCAGTGCCAGGTACTATTCTAGCAGGCAGCCAAGAGCGTTTCTTGGAACCTTCTCTGAACAGCACCCGGTCAGGTTTGGAGACTTGTTAGTCTGAGAGTAATAGAGACTGAGAAATACAGACCTGCCCAAACAGAACCTAAGATGAAAACGGATGATAAAGATCAGAATCTGTGAGAGGGTGATTAGCTGCTCTCCTGGTGCGAAGATAGTTCTTTCCAGAGGCCGGGTAGACCTGCCTGTCCACCCAGCATCTACTCATAGGAATTTATGGGGTCCGGGAGGGCTCTGAGCACTCGGTGCCATGACCTCATATCCTTGAGTAAGTGGGTGACAGCTGCTTTGTGGATGAGGAAAACAGGCCTGGCAAGTGTTGCCACAAGTCGAATTCTAAGCGAGCAGCAGGATCCGGTCCTGCTGAGAACTCACAGCCTTGATGGTGACCGAGGGACCCCCCCGGGCATTTACCGCACCAGCCCCCAGGATCTCTGCCATGGTCCTGGTGTCTAGTGCATCCCCAAATTACTACATCTTCAAGATGCCAAAAAGGTGCTAAGTCATCTGTTGTGTGGGTCTCAGCCCATAGATAGTGATGCTGTGGGCGGGAATGCCCGAGGCACCCTCCTGGGCTCATGTTACTGTGGCGAGTCCCCCCTCCCCACCAGCATGGCCGGATCATCCTTTGGGTCCTTATAATTGCAGGACCCACCTTAGCAACAAGCACTGGGGAGCTCCGAGGAGCAAGGTTTATCACTCACAGGTCCTGGAGGGTACACAGAATGCCCAGAGCCACAGTGAGCTCATGGGTGGGGAGAGAGAGAGAGAGAGAGAGAGAGAGAGAGAGTGAGAGAGTGTGTGTGTGTATAGATCTGGGGCTCTGCCTTCTTTAGGCTCAAGGGTGGAGGCCTGAGGTTTCATGGGTTCACTCTTTATTGGCCAGTTAAAACATAAGAGTGGGAATAGGGGCTTGGGAAGAAGTGAATCCTGCAGCGGTCAGCCATCTTGGTCTTCTAGGGCTTTCTGAAAGGGTGGGAGTGGCCTGGTTCCTTCTCTGGTCGTTTTGCTGGTAGCTGGGTCAAGCAGCAGCAATATGTTTATTTGGGATGGATGTCTTTGCCACAAATGCCTTGGCAGTCAGAAGCTTGCGGTCAGGCACTTATACTGCGTCATCCTCAGACCCTCAGGACGGATGTCCCTTTAGCTTTGGCCCGTGGAACTAAAAAACCAGTTGAAAGAGCTGACCAGGGTGCCGGAAAGCCCCATCCATTTCCCTGGCTCATCTTTAGTGTGGGACACTAACCATCCCTCATCCAGCTTTAATAACAGAACCTCATGCGCGTAGGCCTTCATGACGCCAGACACTCAGGAAGGTCACTGGGTCCCGTGAGTGTACAGAGGGCCAGGCTCCGAGCCCAGGTCACTCTTGCTGCTGCTCTGTGTTCTTAGGCTCTCACTGGCTCCTAGAATGTGCCAATGGAATGTGCTAACTCTAGGGGGCTTGATTCGGGCTGATGCACGCATGAGCAAGCTTCTAGAAATGTTGCAGAGGCATACGTGGCCGCTTGGTATAAGTCTTCAAAGGAAATGCCTTTTGGTTCATTGCTGTCCGTCAGGTCTGCAGCTGCCTGTTAAGGCTCATGTCTGAGGTGACGCCTCCATGGAGATCTCTGTTCAGTGCCACCCATTGTCATCAAGTACCTACCATTTGCCAGGTACTGTGTGTACCAGGCAAAGAAGCTGGGTGGTAATACTCCCTTCCTCCTCCCCTCCCGTGTAGGCTGTCTTCCACTTTTGAACCTTGGCACGCTGACCTTGTACTTCTCGCTTGGTTCCAACAGGCCTTGAATAAATACTGTGTGGGTCCTAATCTACCTTCGGTCCTGAAATGTCAGCAACCTGATGTATTTATCATCTTTGTGTCCCTGCAGGACTTTGTTCAGTGGGTTGAGAAGGGTCAAGCAGGCCTTGTGAATCATAAGAGTCTAGAGATTTTAGAGCGGCCCATTCGAGAAGGAAGACTTCAATTCTGTTGTGAAATCCCTACACAAGAGGTTGGAGGTAAGCATGTCTCAGCACTGTTGTTCATGGGCATAGACAGTGACTTTTTAGCTTTGAAAAAGTAGACAGCTGGTTCATCAACTCCTGTCTGTGAGTCTTAGGAATAAAATAAAATATACCCCAAATACCTCCCTCTCCCCTGTTTCCACATACCTTTTGCCAAGAATATGACTTACGCATTTATTATAGGATTCATTGCTTATGCCTGAGGGGACTCCTGGGTGAATGAATTCTGTAATCTCAAAAAATACTTATTTAGCCTTATTTTAACCTGTAGAAGATACACTTTTTCCTTTTAGCAGTGTTTTCTGTTTGGCCTTTCCACACTTAGTTCTTTTTTTTTTTTAAAGTAGGATCCACACCCAATGTGGTGCTTAAACTCACAACCTGAGATCAAGAGTCTCATGCCCCACTGACTGAGCCAGCCAGATGCCCCTACCACACTTAGTTCTGAGCCTATAGGTTTCTGGCCGTTTTGCAGTTTTCTACCATGTTTAATCAAGGTGACTGCCATGCACCAGGCTCTGTATTCGGTTTTGGGGCTGTAGAGTTGGAAGGTCCATAAAGAGTTCTTCACCCTGTCTTGTACATCATAGACAGACACTCCATAAACTAACCTGTGAAAATTAAGTGATAACGGGTACAGTTCCCACACTGCAAATGAAAATGCTTTTTGTCGCTGAAATTTTTTTTAATAAATGTACCTTTGTATTAAAGTACTTTTTCCAAAAGAAATTTTTCCAAAAGAAATTAGTGTTAAAAGGCTGATGCATAGAATAAACAGCTCCTTACTTCATCCCATAGTCTTCGTTCCCAGAAGCAACTACTTTTCATTCTTGTAGTTACTTCTGTGTTGCTGTTTTTACCCGCTTATTTTTAAATGGTTTGCTTTTGTCACTCCCAACTTCACATGTCCTTCTGCATCCAAACATCTACCAGCCTGTAGCCAGATATTACGTTGTTATGACAAAGTTGCTAGTATTTACTGTTAAGCCAACTAATGTACTACAATTATGGTGTTTGTTGTTGTTTTTCCCCTTTGTATGACTTTTGATTTTTCCTGGAGTTCGTGATTGCCTCACTTTTTCCACTTAAAAACTCAGGTTTTTATGCATCTGTCATGATTTTTTTTCTGAATGCTATAACAGAGCTTCATATGTATCCATAATTTTTCTACACACTCTAACACAATAAAATTCATCATTTCCATTCTCCCTCCTGCTGTAGCCATTCATTTTGTACCAAAGTGGACTGGTTACTGTCTGGTGCACTGCACAGTTCTCATCCCCCTCATCCTTTCTCTCGGCTTTCTTTTTGTAGTTTTCTTGGATCCTGTGTCTTCTCCGAATAATAATTAACCTGCAAATGGAATTCTAGGTTGCAAAAAAGTGTCCCTTAAAGTTTTTAAAGTTTTCCATCATTGTCTTCTAGAATCCAACTGGTTGCTGATACGATTCTTAATCCTGGATTTTTTTTTAATGTTTATTTATTTGGCAGGGGGAGGGGCAGAGAGAAAGAGGGAGAGAGAGAATCCCAAGCAGGCTCCATACTTAGTGCAGAGCCCGACATGGGGCCCAATCCCATGACCATGATTTCATGACCTGAGCCAAAATCGGAAGTCAGATGCTCAACTGAATGAGCCACGCAGGCGCCCCTCTTTTAGAGCTTTTCTCTAAAAGCCTTTAAAATCATGTTTTCTTACCTCCAATGAAACTTCACTGTTAGAACTTATTCTGGAAGTGTAGATGTCACTGCTTCCCCCTTGGACAAGTTCAGTTCTTTCACCTTTTTTTTAGAGTGATTATTTATTGAATGCACTGTCCTAGGACTTGGTAGTAGAGCAATGGATAGGACACGTGGTTCCTGCCCTTGGGGAGCTTACATTCTAATGGAGGGAGGCAGTCAATAGACACGCACTCAAGTAAATTAAAGAATTCTACATAATGAGAACATGAGAAAATAAAGTAGCAGGTGGAGTGCCTCAGCAGGGGACTACAGGCAGTGTAGAAGCACTGATTGGCTTGTATATTGGTTCAAGATGAATGGCTATGGGGGAGAGGGGGCATGGAAAGGATAAATTTTATTGTGTTTGAATATGTAGAAAAGTTGCTGGTATGTACATTAGCTGTGGTAGAGCATTCACAAAAAAACGTTAGCGATAGACGCATAGAAATCTTCACAAATGGAAAAAGTGGGGCGCCCATTAACTCCAGGAAATATAAAAAGTCATACTAAGGAGGGGCCATTTTACAAAAGTCCCGAATGAGGAGACCTGTAAATTAAGTTCTAAGCAGAAGCAGCAGGTATCATGAACGAGATGAACCATATCCAAGGGGTGTTAAAGACCCCGTGTGCCTGGATTGGAAGGTATGAGGAGAGAGGGGTGGGGGGGGAAAGCAGGCAGGAGCGGATCGCAAGAGGCCTCTGAGCCATGGCTGACCCGGTTCATGCGGTAAGAGGGCGTTCTGCCGCAACCTGGAGAATTAATCAAGATGAGCGAGAGAAGTAGGAGGGCCACGTGGGAGGTTATTGCAGATTCCAGGAGAGAGAGACTGAAGTGCAGTCTATGATCTCTTTCCTGCCTGGAACCTGCCATCTAGAACAAGGTAGCGAGTAGGCCAGCAGAAGAGCCAGTCCTGCAGAAGTTCCGAGCAGGGGCAGATGTGGGAGATAATGGTGGCCGTTCTCTGTGGGACGATCTGAGTAGGATGTGTCTTCTTTCCTCAGGGACCAATGGCTGCAAAGTCCCAGCCCGACGCTCCCCAAACCAAGAGTCGGGACAGCTTTGCCAACGGTGGGGCTGCCACTCAGGGGCAGTGGGGCCGTGCCTGGTAAGGCCTTGACAGTCTTCCCAACTAGAAAATGGAGCGAGATCTTAGTGAGAGGTGGCCAACCCTTGGGATCTTACGGAGTTTTATCATTAAGACTAACGAGAGATAAGCCGTCGCCCATTTTGTAAAGTAAGGGATTGGAGAAGGAATGAAAAGCTGGCTAAAACGGGCTGGCTCTGGTGGCGCAGTGTCCTGTTGTCTGTATCCTCCTTGGATCGGAGGGCGTGGGGACGCGGGAGTGGGTGAGTGGCCCCCGCGGCCCGGAACCGGAGAGCCTCTGGCCTTGTGGGTCGCGAAAGGCCCCCCAGCGTTCGTATTCCGGGCTCCGGGCTTCCTGTGGATGTCCTCAGATCTGTCAGCCTCCCCGGAGCTGGCAGTGGAACACACACATTGAGCGGTTCCTGCAGGCAATGGGGAGCCCTTTGCACCGAGAGCGAACGGCTGTTGGAAACAACGGGACCCGTCCGCACGTGCGGTGCGTTGTCGAGGAGGCCACGCGGCCGGGGGAGGCCCCCGCGTGACCGCCTGCCATCTGCTGTTGCAGGGAGGTGGACTGGTTTTCGCTGGCCAGCGTCCTCTTTCTGCTGCTTTTGGCCCCTTTCATCGTATACTACTTCATCATGGCATGTGACCAGTACGGCTGCTCCCTCACTGCCCCCGTGGTGGACCTCGCCACCGGGCGCGCTCATCTCGCAGACATCTGGGCCAAGACGCCGGCCGTGACGAAGGAAGCGGCCCAGCTCTACGCCTTGTGGGTCACGTTCCAGGTCAGCCTCCCTGGAGGGTGGTTGGGGCACGGCGGGCGTGCGGCGTCCCTCCGGCCGGGAGAGTCCTGGCCGTTGGTCCGGGAAATGGGATCTGGGCTCGGGTTGGCGTTCTCCTTCCCGGGACCCGGCAGGGCATCACGGTGTCTGACGCACCTTCAGTGGGAGCCTCCCCGTAGTTCAGGGGCGTGTGCAGCCCTGCAGGGACAGGCCGAGAAGTAGGGAGCGAGACCCTGTGGGAGGGAGTGAGGCAGGGCTGGCCCGGGGAAGCCCCATGCACGATGGGAAGCGTATCTTATCAGTAGCCCCTGAGAAGGAGCATTCTGGCCCCCAGAGGTACGCTCTCGGTTACGAGAGACCCCACTCGGGAAAGCCAAGGCCTGTGTTCCCAGCAGGTGGCCACACGGTCCTGGCCACGGACGTCCTCGACTCCGTTGTGACCCCACTGGCCTTTGAGACCAGAGGTTCACCAGGAAGGAGCTGTTTGCACAGAGGACCTGGTGAACAGGGAGAGCTGTTTATCATCTGAATCCAGGGAAAAGGTGGCGGGAGAAGGCTCCCTCCACACCCCGGGTTTCCTGCCCTGGAGAAAAGCTCCAGCCGTTCGTCGCGGTTTCTCCTCAGGGTGCCAGCTTTTGGGCGTTAGAGCCCCTCTCATTGCTGGTCTCTTGGTCCCGTTGGGTGAAAAGATGAGAAGGGGCAGCAGGAGTCACAGAAGCCTAAAAGTAGAGATATCAGAGGCCGAGCGGCTAAAACGAACGTTACGCAGCCATCTGAAGGAAGCACTCACCTGTGCTACAGCGTGGATGGACCTTGAGAACATTCGCTGAGTGAAAGGAGCCAGTTACGGAAGGCCCAGGGCGCCATGATTCCATTTATGTGAAACACCAGGGTGCAAAAGTCCGTAGAGACAGAAAGTGGGTTAATGGTTGTTGGGGGGGCAGCGGGAGGGGTTGGGGAGCGACTGCTAATGGGGGTGGTGCTTGCTCACTGTGTAAATGCGCTAAACGACACTGAAAACGTGTCACGAGGGCGACTTGTACGGCCGGGAATTCTTGCAAATTTTTAAATGGCCCCAGAAGCGTGAGTGGGAAGGGCTCCCGAGCAGGAAGTTCATTACTGGCTGCTTTGGGCCAGTAATGAACTTCCTGCTCGGGGCTCCTCCCCATTCAGAGCCCCCGGCCGGCCTGCCTGCCGCCAGGGCTCCAGAGCCACACACTTCCGGAAGGAGTACCCGACCGTAACCTGGATTTCTGCCATGGGTCGCATCGGTTAACGAAAGCAAGGGTCCAGCAGACCCCCCAGGCCATGGGTCAAGCAGCTTAAAATCCCCACCGCAGGTGCTTTTGTACTCGGCGCTGCCTGACTTCTGCCATAAGTTTCTGCCCGGCTACGTGGGAGGCGTTCAAGAGGGCGCCGTGACCCCCGCAGGTAACCTGAGCCCACGGGCCTCCCTTCTCCTCTCCCTGCCTCTTTGTCTCATGGGGCCTGCCCTCTCCCAGGCGGCTCCCGTCCCCAGGTGTGCTTACACTTGAAAGTGTGACAAAGTGACAAAATGAGTGTGAATTTTGCTCGGCCACTGCCGCGGCCCCGGGCCCCGATCGTCTCAGGGCAGCCTGGGACTGACCCGGCCGTGAGTTGGAACATCAGGCCCTTCGGTGAACAGAGGGCTGAGTGGTCCCCGGCCCCACGGCCGGTTGTCACAGCTGGGATCCTGGAGCATCTCCCCACCGAGAACACCGCAGCCACCAGCGGCGTCCAGGAGGGGTGGCTCCTGTTCAGGTCACCCAGAGCCCTGCAGGGAGGGATGCCACCCCTGTCCCTGCCTGCAGACAGCCCCCAGGGCCGCGGGGAGGCTGTGGTGCTCGCTGACGAGTATGTTAGGGGCATCCTCACTCCCTAGCGAACTGCATCCGTCCATCCACCCGTTCACCCACCTACCGGAGCTCACTAGGGAGAATCAGAACCAAAGGGCGAGTCTGCCCGTTCCCTCGTCCAAGGACCCCGAAAGCAGGAGCAGTTAATCCCCGGACTAACAGCGTGATGTGTGCTGCTGGCATTTTGGCCCGGGGCCCCGAGCTGTAGGGGAAGCTGACCGGCTTCCAGGCCTTGGCCTGGGTGTCCCAGACGGGCCCCCGAGCAGCAGCCGAGGCCCAGAAAGCAAGTAGGGCCTGGGCCGGCCGCCCGTTTTCAAGCGGAAACGCTTTGATTTTTAAATCGTCGCTCTGCAGGGGTTATTAACAAGTATGAAATCAACGGCCTGCAGGCGTGGCTCATCACGCACCTTCTCTGGTTTGCAAACTCGCACTTCCTGTCGCTGTTCTCCCCCACCGTCATCTTCGACAACTGGATACCGCTGCTGTGGTGCGCCAACATCCTCGGCTACGCGGTTTCCACCTTCGCAATGATCAAGGGGTACTTCTTCCCCACCAATGCCAAAGACTGGTACGTTCTTCGGCGGCTGGTCAAGCCTAATGTGGGACGTGGATGCTTCCACCCCTAACCTTTCTCTGTGACCTTGGGACAAGAGCCGTGAAGCCCTGAGGATCGAGAATCCTTGAAGGGGGAGCCTGATGGAACCCGCTTGATTCTGGGGAACATCCTTTCTATGTGTCTGGGGGCCTTCCTCCGCCTTAGGAAGCACGCAGTTGAAGGCGGCCAAGTCCATCTTTGGCCGAGTCGTCACCCGTAGGGCTGTCACGGGAGCAGGGAAGTCAGCCCGTTGCTTCCATTTGGGAACATGAGTGTGGCCTGAAACAATCTTAGTGAGGAGTGTGGTTATCTCGGTGGCTTCAGTGTAGCACTTCCCAGGGAGAGCCCTACTGGTTCGTGCCTTCTCACGGAAGTCTTGGGTTGTGCTCCCCACAGCCAGCCTTCTCTTCATCCATCCACCCACCCATCCACCTACCATCATCCATCCATCCACCCATTCACCCACCTACCCACCTACTCATCCAACCCATCCACCCATCCATCCATCCACCATCATCCATCCATCCACCCATTCACCCACCTACCCAGCCATCCATCCAGCGAGCCAAGCCCGGCCAACAACCACGCAGCCATCGAACCAAGCCACCCACCCAGCCACCCACCAGCCAGCCAGCCAGCCACCCAGGTCACCCACCGACCCACCGACGCAGCCAACCCCGCCACCCAGCCAGCAGCCATCAGAAGCCAGACCAGCCACCCAGGCACCCACCGACCCAGCCAGCCAGCCAGCGCGAGCCAGCCAGCCAACCAACCAGCAGCAGCGAACCCAGCCACTCCACCCAGCCATCCCACCAGCAGCCAGCCCAGCCACCCAGGCACCAACCGCCCAGCCAGCCAGCCAGCGAGCCAGCAAGCCAAACCAACCACGCAGCCAGCGAAAACAGCAACCCACCAGCCAGCGACCAGCAGTCCAACTAGAAGTGCCAGCCAGCCAGCAGCCAGCCAACCAGCCAGCCACCCACCCAGGCACCCACGACCAAGCAGCAGCCCAAAACAAGCCACCGACCCACCCACCCAGCCAGCACAGCAGCCAGCAGTCCAACCAACCACGCAGCCAGGCGAGCCCAGCCAACACCCAGGCCACCCCAGCAGCCAGCCAGCCACTCCAGCCACCAACCGACCACCAACCATCCACCCATCCATCCTCTATCCACCCACCCATCCCTCCACCATCATCCACCATCATCCATCCACCCACCTATCCATCCATCTACCCATCCTTCCATCTATCCACTCACCCATCCATCCACCATCATCCATCCATCCATCCATCCATCCATCCATCCATCCCATCCACTCACCCATCCATCTAACCCATCCACCCACTCATCCATCCACCATCATCCATCCACCCACCCATCTAATGCATCCATCCATCAATCCATCTATCTACCTACCTACCCATCTAACCATTCAATCCATCTATTCCATTCATCCCACTTGTTCATCCACCTGTTCACCCCTATCCTTCATCCCTGGCTCCTTCAATCCCTCCATCCATCCCTCCCTCCAACAACAGATGTTGGTTGGGTTCCTCCTGTAGATGGGTGTAAGCAGTCACAAACAAGATTCTTATGCTTGGGTGCCTACGTTTTAGTCCCAAATACATTTAGGGGCCCAAATAAAAAGAAAATGTGTTTCCTTTAACTCTTGCTCTTGGGAAATGTCTCTGGATGACGGTGCTTTGTGGTCTGTGTGGTAATTAGGTAATGAGGCTGATCTTCTGTGGCTCATGCTAATCGTCTGTGCTGCTTTATGATCAATCACCTGTTGTAGACTTTGTATATTTTGCTTTTTTTACTTAACATAACTGAGGCACGTGGACGTGAAAATGTTTTTGCCATTAACAGAAACCCCTATGTGTCTGCAAGTTATTCGCGAGGAGGGTCTCCATATCAGTCATCTTGGCTGATTCTCTGGTCACCCCTGGGGAGGGCTGTGGGGGAGGAACCAGGGCAACGAATGTCCAGCAAGGGTTAGTGGTGGGCCCCCAAGCCAGGCACCTTGCTCTGGACTCGCCACCCTTGCTCACTCTCTACCTGGGCGGGATTTATAATTTCACTTGCCCGTGGGGACCCGGGCACCGGGAGTCACCGCAAACTACATGCTTGGCTATGCAACGAAATCTTCGTGAAGTCAAGCCAGTTATGCAGCTCAGCCACGCCAGGCCTCAAGGGGGCCTGGGGGAGGGTGGGGAGAAGCCCAGCTGGTTGAGGGAAGACTTAAGCAGAAAGTGTGCGCTTTCCTGGGACGCAGCGAGCACCTCAGGTGCCAGGTCTCGGGGTGGCTCTGCCGGGCCGTAGCCGAGTGCCAAGGGAGAGCAGGGAGGCCTTGGGAAGCGAGAGAGACCGGTGTGCGTCCTCCGGCTGCCCGCATCCCTGAGCTGACGCAAGGGCCAGGCTCGACGCCCTCGTCCACGTGCACACACGGGCCCCTTGTCGCGAGACGGGTTCCTTAGCGAAACGTATCTGCTGTTTCTATTTTCAAGCAAATTCACGGGCAATTTCTTTTACGACTACATGATGGGCATTGAGTTTAACCCCCGAATCGGGAAGTGGTTCGACTTCAAGCTGTTTTTCAACGGACGCCCTGGGATCGTTGCCTGGACCCTCATCAACCTGTCCTTTGCAGCCAAGCAGCGGGAGCTCTACGGCCAAGTGACCAACGCCATGGTCCTGGTCAACGTCCTGCAGGTAGCCTGTCTGCGGCCAAGGGGGAGGGAGCTCCAAGGCTTGCTGGGCCCCGGGAAATCCTGAAAGCCAGATGTGTCTTGAAGAACCTCACTCCACTGCTCTTAGAAGGGAGTCGGGCCCCTGCCCGTGCGTCTCTGGGGAGCGGGCTAGCGAGCACGCAGCGAAAGGTCCCTCATTGTCTGCCGGGCGCCGCGCCGGCCCTGCGGTCTCATTGGGCTCGGGGCCTCTTTCCCGGCAGGCTCTCTCAGGCTAAGGGCTCCCTCGCTGGCCTCCCGGGCCCCCCACGTCCCAGCCCCATGGAGCACGTCACCGAGGAGCTCGGCGACACCCCGCGTGCCATCTCCTCATCTACGCGGGCGTGGTTTTCCCTGGGGCCCCTTGGTGGCCGTGGCCGGCACGTGACGGGTCCTGTTTTGTAGGCCATCTACGTGCTGGACTTCTTCTGGAACGAAGCCTGGTACCTGAAAACCATTGACATCTGCCATGACCACTTTGGGTGGTACTTGGGCTGGGGGGACTGCGTCTGGCTGCCGTACCTCTACACGCTGCAGGTGAGGAGCGGGGTGGCCGGCCTGGCGGGGCTTGCAGCTGTCTGGTCCCCAGGCACGCCCAGGGTGGCCCTCGGCAGACACAGCCAAGCACGTGCTGAGATCCCCTCTCGCACGAGTGGGGGACAGTCGAGGCCGGAGGCAGGAGGCTACTCCGTTTCCAGGAAGAAGGAGGCTTGGTGCATTAGTGAGCTTGGGCCCCGGGACAGATACCATAGACAGGCGTGGACAAGAGACAGCCACTGTCCCCGTCCCGGAGGCCGGAGCCTGAGGTCCAAGCGTGGGCAGGGCTGGGTTCCCCCGAGGCCTCTCTCCTAGTGCGTGGACAGCCATCCTCTCCCTGTGCCCTCACGGGGTCATCCCTCTGCGCGTGTCTGTGTCCTCATCGCCTCTTCTTTTTCTTTTTAATATTTATTTTTGAGAGAGGGACAGAGCGTTGAGTGGGGGAGGGGCAGAGAGAGGGAGACACAGAATCCAAAGCAGACTCCAGGCTATCAGCACAGAGCCCGACGTGGGGCTCGAACCCATGAACCGTGAGTTCATGACCTGAGCTGAAGTCGGATGCTTAACCGACTGAGCCATCCAGGTGCCCCTGATCCCCTCTTCTTACAAGGACCCCAGTCACACGGGTTCAGGGCCCACCCTGGTGACCCCGTGCCACCTTGCTTACTCTTAATAGACCCACTCTCCAGATAGGTTCACATTCTGGGGTCCTGGGGGTCAGGGCTCCAACATAGGGATTTGGGGGGGGACACAGGTCAGCCCATGACACTTAAGAAAGATGACAGGGTGTAGACTTTCGGTAAAAAGGAATAATTTGGCTGAACTGGGTGATGGGGGGTGGTATTCATATTCACACTTATTCAAATCTTAATGCTTAAAGGAAAAGAGGATTTCTTACCTTTTTTTGTTCCTTAAATACTTCACGAGGGTCTGTGTGGCACCAGGCATGTGATGGGGACGTGGGAGCAAAGGAGACGTGTGTGGGCCCTGCCTGCTTCGGGCTCACGGCTGGTGGGAGAGGCCAGGCAGCAGGCAGCCCGGTGCAGGGAAGGGGTGCTGGAGAGAAGTGGGGTCATCGGCTCCTGAGGGAGGGCCCAGGAGGAGCCCCCGGCCTGCCACCGGCAGTTGGCAAACGCATCCGGAGATAACCACGGCCTGGCTGAGAGCAGGACGGCGAGGCTGGCGGGTGAGGACGTTCCAGATGGGTGGGCTGGCACGTGCCGTCTCACTGCACGGAGAATTCAGGAGGACGTCGGGCCAGGGCTCTGAGGGGGAGACCCTGTGCCAAGGAACAGCATTCTGGAGTCCTCAGGAGAGGCCTGGCCTGCATCGCAGAATCAAGGTGTGGAAGCACTGGCCTGGGGAGCCGCAGGGACCGGGGTTCAGACCGGCGGGGGAGGTGGCCTTGAATGGCCCCAGACATCCCTGGAAAAGGAGGGCAGCGCCGTGTCGGGGCCGGGCGAGGCCGTGCGGGGGCACCGGAGCGGCGCTTGGCGGTGTGGCCGGGCTGCTCGGTCGCTAACCCCCATCCGCCCGCCCGGCACACCACGCAGGGCTGCCTCGGGGGCAGCCGGGGGGTGCGGGGGGCGGGCCTCGCATCAGGCTCCCACGCCCTCCCAGCTCCCGCCAGAGCCCCGGCTCTGCTGCGCTGGCTGCGGCAGCTTGGACACCCTGGCCGGGTGCCACCTGCTCACGTTGTGAGTGAGGACGTCCGGGGTCAGAGAGAGGGTGTGGTCAGGGCTCTGGCTTAGCCGGCAGCGAGCAGGGTGGCTGCCTGGGCAGGTTGCGCGACAGTGGCAGGAACCAACGTGGGAAGGCTCGGTGACCTGCGCCGGGCCCGCACGGGCGAGGGGTTCTGTGCTTACAGCCGGTCGTGCGAGGAAGCAGGGGAGTCGCAGCAGAGCTGGGCTGGGGCTCCGGGTGCCCCGTCCCCGTGCCGTCTATAACTCCAGGTCCTCCCTTGAGTGCCCGTCGCCGTCTGCCCGGGACCCGTGTCTCCACCTGGCTGCTCGCACGCTCCCGGGCTCCCCGATTCTGTGAACAGAACGATAACAGATCAAACGTGTACATGTAGAAACGTGCATAGATCATGAGTGTGTGCGATCACACATCTGTGTCTCTCACTGTGAACCAGGCCTTGTTTCGGCCTCTCTTTGTATGTTGTATGTGTATCATTTCATATATCACATCATATATGTATCACATCACATCATATCACATATATCACATCATATATCAGTCACATCATGTGTCATATCACATCACAGCTGCGTTAGAGTTCTCTCCACACCCAGAACCAATGGGGTATTTACGCACATCTATGCGTATACATACAACTGAATGTATGCCTGTACACGTATGTGTGTATATATTCGCACATATATACACATATTCACACACAGGAGAGAAACAGTAACTCATGTGATCATGGGGCCCAGCAAGTCCGAAATCTTCAGGGCGGCCAGCAGGTTGGCGGTCCAAGGATGTTAGAGTCGGCTGGAGTCTGAAGGCCGTCCGTCTGCTGGCGGAATCTAGTCTTGTTCTGGCGGGAGGTTGGCCTTTTTTTTTTTTTTTTTTCTTTAAGCCTTCAACTGATTGGATGAGGCCCACCTACAGGGTAGAGAACAAGCTGCTTTACTCAAAAGTCTACCAGTTTAAGTTTTATTTTATCTCAAAAAATACCTTCCCAGCGGCTATCTGGGCACCGTGGCCTCGCCAAGGTGGCATCCAGGTGGACCATCATAAAATTACGTTCAGATGATACTTCTGTCGTATGTTACGCTTAGGCTACATATGATGTGCGTGTGCGTGCGCGTGTGCGTGTGTGTAGGTACGCGGACAGGTGGGAAGGCAGGTAGGTACGCGGATCCGTTTGCCATGCACCGCGGCGGGTGCTTTTACTCACGGAAGAGGAAGCCGGCGTGTGGGATGGCGGGGCGGCTAGTCGGGGGATGCGAACCCAGGCCGTGCTGCTCCCTCTCGCCCCGCAGGGCCTGTACCTGGTCTATCACCCGGTGCAGCTGTCCACCCCCCACGCCGCGGGCGTCCTGCTGCTGGGGCTGCTAGGCTACTACATCTTCCGGATGGCCAACCATCAAAAGGACCTGTTCCGCCGCACGGACGGCCGCTGCCTGATCTGGGGCAGGAAGCCCAGGGTCATCGAGTGCTCCTACACGTCGGCCGACGGACGCAGGCACCACAGCAAGCTCCTGGTGTCGGGCTTCTGGGGCGTGGCCCGCCACCTCAACTACACGGGCGACCTGATGGGCAGCCTGGCGTACTGCCTGGCCTGCGGCGGGGGCCACCTGCTGCCCTACTTCTACATCGTCTACATGACCATCCTGCTGACCCACCGCTGCCTCCGGGACGAGCACCGCTGTGCCAGCAAGTACGGCGGCGACTGGGCGCGTTACACCGCCGCCGTGCCTCACCGCCTGCTGCCCGGAATCTTCTGAAGCCCCGCCCCGTGGGAGGGGCCCCGAGCCCGGCCTGCTGGGGCTGCCTCCCGCCTCCCCCCAGGAGCTTGCGACTCCTCGCCTGCGAAATGGAAAGAGCCCTTCGCTTGGGGCGTCCCCTCCCCTTGTCCCTCGGCGAGCCCTGGGGGTTTCTAGGGCCTGCGCCCACCGGCGGAAGTGACCAGCGTTTCCCACGCGTGTTCCGCGGGCGGGTGGGGGCCCTCGCTCACCTCGGGCAGCCCGCGATGACGACGTCTGTCCTCCGTGTCGTCAGCCCGAGCTCCTGTGCTTCCCGGACATCTTCGGCTCCCTACCGCTTAGTCTCTCTGAATCAGTCGGAGGCGCGCTGCACCAAGAAGGGGCTCCTGTTTCTAGTCTCGGTGATTCCGTTTCATTCCCCGGTCTCTCACGGCTCGGGGGGTGCAGTGGGGGGACAGCCAAGGCGCACGCCCAGAGCATGCCGAGGTCCCGGCACCGGCCGTGGCTCCCCGTGTCCGGCCCTCTAAGCATCCGGCCGCCAGCCTCGGCCTGCCGGCCCTCTGCAAGGGCTCTGCCTACGACTGCACACATCGGCTCAGGCGACCCAGAGAACCTGTGTACCATCCAGGGGGACTTCTCCAGCGAGATCTGAATCCCAGCCTTGAAGAGGGGGATGTCTTCCAGGTGAATTTTTTTACCCTGGGCACTTGCCCTTGACCCTAGGGTTTTCTTGAAAACTCTTTAAGCATTACTGCCTTCGTTGACTTGGTAATTCTTTATATTAAACTTGCCCTGTCCAAACTTCTGCGTGGTTTCTGTCTCCCGATTGGGCCTGACCGGACGTGAGGGCTCCGTTTCCGGTACGTAGAGGGGTGATGGGCTGCTTGGGCACTGCTTCAGGGCTGTGGGCACTCACGGTGGGTATTTAGGGGACTGGCGCCAGCCTCCCCCCCACCGCCCGCCAAAGGAAGAAATCCCAGCGTGGCTGCCTGCCCACGGGAGTGAACAGAGGTGCCGGGAAGCAGGCACCAGGCTTGCCTCCTGCCTGGAGAAACCAGCCGGGAAGGAGGTGTGAGCAGGGCGGCGGGCGGGCCGGGTGGGGCCTCCCCTGCTTCCATTAGGAACAGGCAGAACCTGCTTCCCCAACAGCCCGAAACCCACCCGTGAGAGATGAGAGCTCGGGCCCCACCCAGGCCGGCTTGGAGGGTGGTTTTCCACCTTGCTGCTCACCACCCCCCACCCCTGCCGCCCGTTCATTCCAGCCCCTGGGCTGCGGGGAGGCCCAGGCGTCCTGTTTATCACAAGCCACATGTGTGGCTTGAATACTGGCCAGCCTGGGGAACCAGTGTCCTGGATGGCCCTGAGTAGAGCGGACCCTCCTCTTCCTCTCACACATGGAGTGGATTCATTTCAAAGAGGCTAGAGTGTGCTGGTTGTGAGCTCTGACCCCGGGTCCGGCGTGGAGCAGCTGTGTGACCTAGAGCAGGCGACTTACCCTCTCTGTGCCTTGGCTTCCCATTTGAGAAGTAGGCAATTACTGTTTTCATGCCTTGCTTCGAGAGGGCTTCTCAGGCTGTTTGCAGAAGAGTTGTGGGTCCAAGTCTTGGATCTGCCCCTGCCCGCTAGCCCAGTCTCGCTCGTGGTAGCTCGCCCGAGCTGGGCTGTCCTGATCCGTGTCCTGTGTGCTCAGCAATTGCGAGGCTGGGCCGTGACCCTTCTTGCCGCTGCGTCATGCAAAAGAGGCCCAGCTTCTCCAGGCAAGGGCAGGGTGAGCCTGGGAACCCTGTGAGCCGTGAGACTGGACCACGGGGGCCACTGTGTTACAAGACACAGGAAGTTCTCAGGAGGGGCGAAGCCTCTGGGAACAAGGCCTGCCTTCTGCCTCCTCCCCGGGAGAGGGGCTGCCGGACCCCCACGGCCAGGTGGGCTGGCCCGGGCCCCAGGGGGGCCAGCACAGAAGGGATGGTGAAGGCTCGTGGCCGGTGGCGAGGTGGGAGGGGGCGCCGCTCTGGAAAAGGGTCAGTCTGCCTCCCTTGGGCCTCGCCGGGCGTCAGCAGCCCCCAGGACAGGGCGGCCGCCGGAACCTGTGCGGCCACATCCAGAGGGGCCGCTGCCCACGAGGAGCTTAAACGTGGCACATCCTCCTCCCCACTGGGCCTTGGAAGACAGCGGCCCTTCTCCTGGAACCCGCCGTATTGGCCCCCGCGGTGTGCCGTGAAATGTTAACAGCTGCCTGCCTTCTGGTCCCTGTGAGCACGGGCCTCTGCCCCCCGGGGCTGGCGGGCTGAAGGTGCTAAGAGCAGCTCAGGGTTTGAAGCGGCCAATCCCCAGTGACACGACCAACGAGAGGTAGAGGCCACGCTCAAACGCAGCGATGTTTGTTTCCAATCCTGCAGTAACCTTTCCAATCCTGCAGTGGCCTCCAGCTTGGTGGCTGAAAATGACACACATTTATTTTCTCACGGGTCTGGAGGTCAGAGTTCAGAACGGAGTCTTAACGAGACTAAAATCAAGGCATAGGTGGCGGGGCCCCGCTCCTCTGGAGTCTCTCCGGGAGGGTCCCTGCGCGTCTTCCAGCGTCCCCAGGCCCGCGGCCCGGTCCCTCCAGCCTCTCTGCCTCCCATTCTGCAGCCGGACGCGAGACAAAACTGAGCTCATGAGTGGCAGGAAATACAAACTGCAAACGAGCCACGAAGATCCGAGAAGCCGGTCGGTGTTTCCAGTGATTGGAGGAATAAAAGTTAACACCGTGCGACACTTGGTCTTCTTGGTCCCACTGGCAAGTTTCATCAACCCCCCACCCCCACCCCAGCCGGACTCTGCTCAGGTTGGGAGGAGGCCAGCACTGCGCACTGACAATGCAGCCTTTCTGGAAGGCGGTTTCAGCATGTGTGCACGGAGGCTTATACGTACGCCCCTTGCCCCTTTAAGTCGGCTGGACAGGTTAATTGAGTGAATTATCTTGTGTTTCAGCGTAGAATGTAATCCCCACGTCGCCTCGTTGTGTCCGCCTCGCTGTGCGTGTCTCTGTAGTTCAGCCACATCTCCTGGGCTGGAAGGTGGTGGCCTGCTGCGGAGGGCGTCCTGTGGGTCTCAGAAGCGCAGTCCCCCCTGGTCACCAGAAGCAGGTGTTCCAGGGGTATCCTTGGGTGGTGACTGGGCTCCATTTGCTGCAGGCGCGCCGGTGGGCGGGGCCGGCCTCGACTTTGCTGGTGGGCTGGTGGGCTGGTGGGCTGGTGGGCGGGGCCGGCCGCGACTGCAGGCATGCTGGTGGGCGGGGCCGGCCTCGATTTGCTGGTGGGCTGGTGGGCCGGTGGGCGGGGCCGGCCGCGACTTTGCAAGTGCGCTGGCGAGGGTGGGCGGGGCCGGTCACGACCTCGAGGTCAAGCTGGTGGGCGGGACCAGCCGCGATTTTGCAGGTGGGTTGGTGGGCGGGGCTGCCCCCTCCTCCCGGGGCGGGAGTGGCTTTGGAGGCGCGCTGGTCCAGGCAGTGGCAGGGCAGCAGTTGCTGTGGGGGGACACCGGTCTTAACTGGCCACCAGTTAAGAAGGGGCGGGAGCCACTTTGGAGGGGTGCCTGCTGGGGTGAGCAGGTTGGAGGGACCTGTGTGCAGGGTATGCAGGGGCAGGGTGAGCGGCGCTAGCGAGATAGATGGAGAGTGTCAGAATTGGCACCCACCAGCGTCAGGCCAGTGGTGCTGAAAGAGGACAAGGAAAATGGTAGCCCACCAGAGCTTCCGTTCCTGGAGAAAGTTCCTGCAGATCCCCGCCCCTCCAGAACATGTCCTAAAATTGGTCAATAAATGTCCTTCGTGAATGGCCCCCGCCTCTGTGCTGGGTCTTGGACTGAGCGACGTTGCACGCTGGCCCTGTGAAGCTAGGGTCTTACATTTCTGTAGCCCTCCGGCTCTCCCAGAGTCAAGTCTGGCTGATTTTGAAAGCCACACATTATGGGGGCTCATCTTTCCAGTGCAGATCCCTGGAGGGGTACTGGAGGTGGGGCTTGAACCCCTGGCTCTCCAGGAAGAACCTGGAAGCTGAGGTATCCACCCTCCCCACCCACAGATGGGTCCCTGCCCTGGGGGTTTTGTTCCCAACCAGCCTGCGTCTCTGCCCCACTACCCTTCCTGATGTGGCTTTTTCTGCACATGTTTAGCTGTGGCTGAGCTGTTCTGCAAGGAGAGAGTTGCTCTATGGGTAGCTGCAACCTTGGTGTGTCTGTGGAGGTGGCAGGGGGGTGGGGGGGAGGTGAGCTCAGGGTCTCCCTCCTCCACTGCCTTCCCATTCAGTCTGGAAATTACAAGCGTGATTATAATCAAGTTTTACATGAAATGCTTGCAGGAAAGACATGTATGCACCCACATGCTAAGACTCCTGAGAGCTGCGTGGTGGGGTGGTGGGTTGATTTGATCATCTGTTTTCCTGTGTTTTTATTAAATGTTATTTTTCGGTAACTCCTCTGTAGGGTTGCATTACAGATTAGGAATGCTGCCTGTGACTGGGGCAGATCTGAGCTGTTTGTAGACCTTGTGTCCTGAGCGGGCCAGAGAGAAGAGGGAATCCGGGCAAGGGAGGAGGTGGGGTCTGCCCTGGAGATGTGCTTCCAGCAGCCATCCGGGCTGGGTTTCCGTGCTGCTGTGCACGGGACAGAGCCACTCCGGGAGGGACAGGGGCCCAGGCATGGGCTCGTACCTTTCTTGTCTGCAGGAGGGGTTCTGTTGAAAGTGAGCGTTGTTTGCCAGTTAGGTCAGGAGAGGAGAAAAAAGGTCAGGCCACGATGCAGTCAGAGTCTCTGGATGTGGAGTAGAATACCCCGTGCAGTATTAAGGCGTGAGTCTGCTGTGCGTATTGCTTTTCTAGGGAAGGGCAGATTGCTCTTACCGCACAGAACCCCCCTGCCCCTTACCGAACGCCGATCTTCAAATCTATGAGGGAGTGTTTGCAAAGCATGCCCTGGGTGTTGCTTGGGAAGACCACAGTGACTGGGGGACAGGGGTGGGATGGGTGTGGATGGGCGTGGCTTCCAGAAACTTGGCGTCCCTCCTCTCGAGAGTCACCAGAGAGGAAGGACCCTGCAGACGTCAGACAGCTTCCGTCACCTCAGAATGTGGGTGGGGTGGGGGGTTTACAGAGGGTCGTCAGTATGGCCACCTGGATGAACAGGGATCCTTCAGGAGGGCTCTTGGTGACGGGCAGGTAGCCAGGTAACCTCACCTGTCTCAAGACTTTACATACCTCCCAAACACTGGGACCTCCAAAGGTCCCTCTCTGATGCCTGTTGCCTGAGCCCCGTGCACACGTCTAGATACACCCTCCACACCTCACTTGTGTGTCTAGAAGGCGTCTCAAGCTCCACTCATCGGCAGCTCCTGATGTCTCCCCCAGAATGTGTCCTCAGGGGTGGTAAGTCTGCCCTGGTAGTTTCCTGGACCCAAACATGCAATCGTCCCTGACTCCCTTCTCTCCCCCCCATCCAGTCAGAGGCCAGTCCTACAGGCCACCCCTGCAAACTGCCTCCAGGGTCTGAACACCTCCAGCCACCCCACGGGACCACCTCCCGACACCCCACGGGACCCCAGCCCCAGCCTCCGCCCGCCCTCAGCTGGAGTGGTGCCGTGGCAACCCCAGGGCTGGCCTGCCTGCCTCTTGCCTGGCCGCCCAGTCTGTTCTTAGCCCCAGAGCCGGACTGGTCCTGTTAAACACGAGTCAGAGCACGTCACCGCCACGCAGAATAAAAGCCAAGGTCGTTTGAAGGGCCTGCATTGACTCAGCAATGTCCTCCAGGGCCCCCAGTGCTCTGCAACTTACAGACCTGAGCACGGGCTGTTCCCTCCACCTGGAGCCCCCTCCCCAGACGTTGTGTGGCTCCTGTAAGGGCCTCGAGACTTTCCCGAATGTCCCCTTCACAGTGAGGCCTTCCTGACACGCTCATCCCGGGCCCCTGCCTTATTTTTCTTCACGGAACCTGCACTCCAGGCACAGAGTATCAATCCCCGGCTTACTTTGTCTGCCCCTCCCCCACCACAGCCCGGAGCACAAGCTTGGGGAGGGTGAACCTCCTGTTACAAAAGTCAGGGAGGGAGGGCGGGGGCTACGCAGGATGTGAGTGGCAGGACTCTTGCGGGCCCGTGGGGAGGAGACACCTGCCAAAGTGGGGGACCTGGCTGGTGGCAGAGTTCCACGACGAGGCATGGGCCTTGTCACCCTGCCCTCCGAGCGCCTTCGTGTTGGGGTCCAGGGGCTCACCAGTGCTTATAGCTCCTGCCTGCCTGGCTTCTGTAGGAGCTAGGTAGTCCTGAAGGCAAGTCGCTTGATGAGCTAGAGATAAAGAAACGGCGTAGGGACCAGCCAGTGGCCGGCGCAGTGAGAGTGTGGGAGGCACAGGGAGAGGTGGCCGAGCCTTGGAGGAACCCCCGCCTGCCTCTCGCAATCTGACCACGGAGGCCCGGAGAGGTGACTGCACAGTGAGGAGAAACACTGCAAATCCTGAGACATAAATCAAGGGGAAAGATCTTCATGAGAATTCTTAGGAAAGAGGCTCCTGGGGAGGGTCGGCTGGACGGGAGCAGGGGGGTGGGGGGGTGGGGGGGTGGGGGGGCGGTGCCGCAGTGCCCTGCCCCTGCCAGCCCCTCCTAAAGGCAGGACGCATGGGGGCACCCTGTTTGTTTTCTGCAATTGCACTTTCCTTCCATTATTAATTACTTTTGGGTATTTATCCCAGAGAAATGACGCTGAAATAAATCAGAAATCACTGAGAAGTCTTTCCACGGCCAACGGTCAAACTAGCTGGTGCATCCATACTGAAGCGCTGCGGCCTGAGGGTCTGTGTCCCTCCCCACGCCCCCCCCATCCATATGTGGAAACCCTAGCCCATCATCAATGGGATGGTATTTGGAGATGGGGCCTTTGGGAGGTAATTCGGGTCAAATGAGGTCGTGGGGATAGGGCCCCGTGACGGAATTAGTGTCCTTATAGGAAGAGGAAGAGACACGAGGTCTGTCTTTGCTTTGTGAGGACACAGAGAGCAGGCACCCTTCTGCACACCGGGGAACAGGCCCCGAGCCAGCCAGTGCCTTCACCTTGGACTTTAGCCTTCAGGGGGTGAGGATAAGTCGTGTTGCTCAAGCCCTCAGCCCATGGTATCTTGTCATGGCGGCCGAACCGACTTGGCCGTGCGGAATACAGCTCAGCGATAAAAAGGAGTGACTGTCGATACACACAACCTGGAGGGATCTCTAGAGAATTCCACAGAGGGAGGAAACAGATCCCAGAGTTACGTGCTATGTGGTTCTTGTCATAAAATGATGGAACCGTAGCCCCAGGTCGTGGTGACCAGGAGTCAGGGGTGGGGTGGGGTGGCTCTGAAGGGCAACAGGAGGGACGCTTGTGACGGAATGTTCTGGAACTGCACCGCGGGGGTGGACACATGAGGTCTTGCTACAACACAGTCACGTGGAATCACACACACACACACACACACACACACACACACACACACGAGGAATCTGGGCGAGACGTGTGGGCTGTGTTAATGTCACCATCCTGGCACTTTGCATGTCTTACCATTGGGGGAAGAGCCCCTGGAGAACAGCCGGGCAGGGGGCCGGCAGCTGCTGCGGGTGCTTTCTGTGGAGACCCCCTGGGGGCACAGGGAGCTGGCAGCAGGGACAGAGTGCCCCTGTGCAGACGGACAGAAGGGCGGCCCAGAGCCCGCGCACCCTTCCCGCCCCTAGCCGCGGGGCAAACGCCCTCCAAGTCCTTTCCACGCGGTGACTCACGCAGTCCTCACCCGGACCCCAGGGGTTCGCCGTTCCTGCCTCTCCTGTGGGAGGAAACCCAGCTCCAAAGTCTGCGACGTTTTCTCCAGGCCCCTCGAGAGCTGAGAGCGTGCCTCCCGCGTCAGGACCCTTGAGCTTAACTGCCGAGCTGTGAGTCCTCTCTGCTCTCAGGAGCTTGTTCGTAACCTTTTATCTCTTTCTGTACGTGGAATTCTGTTTCCAAGCCCGCAGCGCTCAGAGCGGCGACCTGGAGGGAAAGGGGACTCCTCCGGTCGGGTTCTGGGCGCCGGTGATGGGGGCTGGCATCCGGGTGGCCGATCCGGGGTGTTTGCAGACATGCAGCGGGACCCTCGACACACAGAAGCAAGGCTGTTAAGCTGACCGCCCCCCGTGGCGCCTGCGGCCGCCTGCCGACCGGCAGAAGCAGCGTCACCGTGCCCCTGAGTCAGCACGGGTTCCAGAAAGCCAACCGCCTGTTTGTTCAGCCCTACCCGCCACGACGGGATGTGTGTGCCAGCCCCATGCTGGGCCATGCCCGCTCTCCTCTGCTCCGGGCGTGCACCCCAGCAAGGTGCCCACAGAGGGGGCCCGCAGCCTCTTCCCACCTTGCCTCGTCCGGGCCAGGACGCCGGGCCCTCCTCCAGAGCGACACCTTTCCCTGCCGGGGGCCGAGCGCAGCTCTGTCCGGCAGTCGTGCCCTCCGACCAGCTCCCACCGTTCTCCATCCTAGACGGCGGCCTCCGCAGGTCAGGCCGGGGGCTGGGGTCCCTGCCGCAGGACAGCTCCGCGGAGGCCCCAGGCTCCAGAGCAAGTGAACCAGGACAGGGCCCAGGAAAAGTACGACGGCGAACGTAACAGCTAAAGACGGGATGCGGGGTCATCTCCGGCTGGGACTGCTGTCCGGGTCGGTGCAGGGCCCCAAGGCCACCCCTGCATCACAGCACAGTGCCATTGTGCTGCGTCGTGATGGCCCAGGCTGCCAGGAGAAGACCCCTCACACCAACGTCCCTGGCTAAGGAGGCAGGCAGGTTGGTAGCTTCCCCGAGGGCTGCTTGCGTGTCTGGAAAACGGGCGTGTTGTAGGAGTGTTGCCGTCGACGGAACGCCCCTTCCCGGGTGAACAGGGCCAGGGAGGCTGGTGGGTGCCGGCGGGGCAGGTGGCTTCTCACCGCGTTTTGTTCCAGCAGCTCTGCGTTCACCGAGATGCTTTCACTGCTCAGTTAAGGTCTGCGGGACTCTTCTTTAAAAAAATTTTTTTTTTAATGTTTATTTTTAAGAGAGAGAGAGAGAAACAGAGAATGAATAGGGGAAGGGCAGAGAGAGAGGGAGACTCAGAATCCGAAGCAGGCTCCAGGCTCCGAGCTGTCAGCACAGAGCCTGATGTGGGGCTCGAACTCCAGAATGGAGAGATCATGACCTGAGCCGAAGTCGGACGCTCAACCGACTGAGCCACCCAGGCGCCCCTAACATTTATTTATCTTTTGAGACAGAGACAGAGCATGAATAGGGGAAGGGCAGAGAGAGAGGGAGACTCAGAATCCGAAGCAGGCTCCAGGCTCCGAGCGGTCAGCACAGAGCCTGATGTGGGTCTCGAACTCCGGAATGGAGAGATCATGACCTGAGCCGAAGTCGGACGCTCAACCGACTGATGCGCCGAGCCACCCAGGCTCCCCAGACTCTTCCTCGTTTTTGAACAGAGAAAATGTCACTGGGCACCACCAGAAACTGCTGAGTAGGCACCAGGCCCCGCAGACACCTCATCTCTTCCCAGGGAACACGAAGGTGAGAAGGAGGAAGCTTCTCCAAAGCCCCAGGGCTCTGAAGAACCCTAGGCTGCGTGCACTTTGGGGGTTTGTTTCTCCCATTTACCAGTGAGCAGTTTTGTATTTTCTCTGGATGCTTCCTTTTGCCTTCTTCCTCCAGCTTTTAAAAAAGACTTCTTTCTGGGTGGGATGGAACCGAATCACTGCTGTGGCTGCGTGCAATTCTAAAATCATCTGGGACCGGAAGTCTCTGTGGGTCTTTTTCTGAACTCGAAAATACCGGGAGTCTTTTTGGGCTGGAAATAACGGCCTGCACATAGTAGGTCTGCAACAATTTTTTGAGTGCGTGGATCAATGGGCAGTGAAATCCACACAGGAAGCTTTTTTAAAAAAATTTTTTCATTTGAGACAGAGAGAGAGCAGAGGAGGGGTGCAGAGGGAGAGAGGGAGAGACTCCTAAGCAGGCTTCACTCAGTGCGGAGCCTGATGCGGGGCTCAACTCCATGACCCTGGGATCGTGACCGGAGCCAGAATCAGGAGGTGGACGCTCAGCCAACCGTGCCACCCAGGTGACCAAGGACGGCCTGTTGGCAGAGGCTTCTCTGTCGACCCCGCTCGTCCAGGAGCAGGCAAACTTTTTCAGTCAACGGCAGTGGGAAATACTTTGCGCGTCGTGGGTCACGGGGTCCCTGTCAACTACTCGACTCTGCCGTGGCAGTGAGAAAGCAGCCACAGACAGTATGTAAACCACCGGGCATGGCTGTGTCCTAATAAAACTTTATTTACTCAAACAGAGAGCGGACCAGATTTGGCCCGCGGGCCAAAGTGTGCGGAGCTCTGCACTCCACGGACTCATCACTTCAACAGGACAGAGACCACATCTGTGTTCCCGCGGGACCCAGAACCGGATAGTTTAGTTTAGTACAAATGTATTTTACCACGGTGCTTAAAACCTATTTTAAGAAATGCGGTCAAGTTACTATGTATTGTGTTAGGGGCTAAATTGAAAGGCTTGAAAATACCGACTTTGCTTCAGAAGGAAAAGCACGTGACACCATTACCTTTCTGGCTCTCGGATTTGGGAACCAGCTCCGTGAGAATTGTATTCTGGGGAACGGCCAGCAGGGGACACCCCGGGCACCCGGGAAAGGAAGCAGCTTGGCATGAGGAGCCGCAGAGTAAATTCTAGAGTCTCAAGGGTGGGCCCCATCCCAGGTTGTGCTGTGCGCACACCGGGGTGCAGGACCTGAGATCCTGGGTGGGAGAGACTGAGCCAGAAGCCTTCTGCTGACATCGTGGTCCTTGGAGGCTTGCGGTGCTGATGTGCAGCATTCACCAAATAAACGCTTCGTTTTATTCTATTAATAATTTTTTAAGGTTTATTTATTTTGGGGGGAGGGGAGGAGCAGCGAGAGAGGGAGACACAGAATCCGAAGCGGGCTCCAGGCTCCGAGCTGTCAGCGCAGAACCCGACGCGGGGCTCGAACCCACGAACCGTGAGATCATGACCTGAGCCGAAGTCGCATGCTCAACCGACTGAGCCCCCCGGGTGCCCCTAACTGCTTCATTTTAAATGGCAGTGGGATGCCCTCATTTCTAGACCAAGAAGCATGACATCCTAGGGGAGCAAGGTGATGACTCTTGGGGCCACATTATTTAAATAACTGACCAGCTTCTGTCTGGGGGAGAAGGTGCATCCTGGGAGAGGGCACATGCGGGGCTGAGCCTCACCTGGGTCTCCCCTGAATTCAGCTCCGGCCCCAGCCCGCACGCCTCACGACTCCTCCAGATGAAGGGACTGTTGCTGTTCAAACACACCCCCTGGCTCAAATGCACGTGCAGAGGAATAGGGAATAGTACGCAGTGCGGAACGCGAACCACGGCCACGTGCATCCATGCAGGAATGACCAAAGACGGAACCACAGAAGAAACGTCCAGGGAGACTATTCCACCCACGTAAAAGCCAAAAGCAGGGAAGCACAGTGTCGTCTTTAGGGACTGATGCAGGTGTGGTGACCAGTAGAGGGAAGTAGGAGAATTGTCAACACACTTCAGGGCGATGGGCGCCCCTGGGAGCAGGCTCGGTGGGGACAGGTGCGCGGGGGTTTGGGCGGGGCCTGCTGCCTCACACTGGGCGGCGGGTTATTAGTTACTCACTGAAACAGGTAGCTGTCTCCGAAACGTCCGCGAACGAACGTTACATAAGGAGGAAGCGTGGACCCGGGCCATCTCTATTCGTGACCGCAGGGTTTGCGGCGTGGTTTTCTGTAGGGGAGTGGATGACGGATGAACCGCACCTCGCGTGGGAGCCGGGCTTCGAGGTTCGGATGGGAGACGTGACATCGGGCAGCCGTGATGATCCAGACGGGGCGGGGCAGGGGGAACCGCAGGGGCCTAAAGCAGAAGACCCCCGGGGGCGTCCTTGATCCGGCCGATGGCCACGCACTGGCCGGCTCAGAGGTGCCAGGGCCCCGGTGTGGCCGGAACCCCGCTCGCTCCCCCACACCGGCTGGGGACTGTCTGGGTACCTGTCGGCCCACTAACCTCGGGCCCCCGAGCCCCGGAGCCCACCCTTCGGCTCTTTGCCCCCAGGACCCGCACAGCATCGGTCCGTGCTCACTGCCGGGACTGGCCCCTGTACCGCCCGCACCCTCGCGGCTGCGAGGGACTGGCCCCGCGGCCTGCACCCTCGGGAAACGGGGGCCCGCTGTTCCGGTTTGCCCAGGACCGAGTTTCCGGGGACACGGTTCTTTCAACGCGAAAACCGGGAAAAGCTGGACGAACCGAGACACGTGGGCGATTTCACCCGGAGTTTGTTACTCAAATATGGAGGAGGGCCCGGTTGTATTCTGACTGATCGCGTACCGTGAAAGCACTCCAAACATCCTGTACGCCTTGTGTCAATGCTCCGTTTATTCCGGAAGGGTCCGGGGAAGGTTCGACTTCATTCTCCACAGCCACCAGGTAGCTCCTGTGACACCTCGGATGAGTCAGGGCTCCCCAGGGTCCGCGGCGTTTTGTCGGGTGACGCTGAGCCAGCCCCACGTCTCGCCGAGGGCAGCTGAAGTGAAGGAAACAAAGCCTCCAGGCAACTGCTGCTTCCCAAGAGGCTGGGGGGGGGGGTGAGAATAGGACAAAATGCTCTTTTAAAAAAGTTTGTGTCTTTATTTTTGAGAGGGGGGAGTGGCAGAGAGAGAGAGAATCCCAAGCAGGCTCCGCACTGTCAGCATTAAGCCTGACTCGGGGCTCGACCTCGTGAACTGTCGAACCCTGAGGTCATGACCTGAGCCGAAACCAAGAGTCAGGTGCTCAGCCAACTGAGCCACCCAGGTGTCCCGTGAGCGAAAATGCTTTTCAAGCTGGGGCACCCACAATCACTTGGTTTCTGTAATCAAAGATGGCTGTGCTTTGGAAGCAGTGGGCGTCAGGATCACCTGGAGGGCTTCTTAAAGCGAGGTCGCTGGACCACACCCGCAGCCTTTCTGATCCCATAGAAGGGCGGTGAGGACTGAGAACTGCATTTCTAGCAAGTGAAGTAAATTCTGCTAGTCTGGGGGCCCGCACTTTGAGAACTGTTGTCACGGTGTTGAAGGGATTAAGTCTTGCCTGGGGTTGTCAACCTTTTTCTGTAAGTGGTCGCAGGGTAAATATTCTAAGCTCTGTGGCCGTCTGGTCTCAGCTGTTCAGTTCTGCCCTGGTGCCCCCAAAGCCGCCAGACGCAGTAGGTGAGTGAGTGGATGTGGCCGTGTTCCGACGAACCTTTATTTGCAAAACAGTCGGTTGGGCCGGATGCGGCTCATGGGCTGGAGGTGGCTAACGCCTGGTTTAGACCATTGCTGTGTGACTTTTGATAACCTCCTGAGCTTCTCTGTGTTCTCTGTGTGCCTGTGGTGAGCAGATAACTTTGAGCCAGTTGACAACAGATCATCAAGGTCGTGGGAAGGGCCATTTATTAAAAATACAGAGACAGTTGTAGCAGAGCGTATCAGTCAGCTGTTGCCGCGTAACAACTGCGCCAGACTTCGTGGCATTACAACAGCAAATGTTTCACTGTTTCTCATTGGTCTGTGCTTCGGCTGGGTGAGGGTTCTGGTCTGGGCTCTCTGGTGTGTCGGGGGCCACCGAGTAGGTCACCGGTGCTGGATGACTGAAGATGAACTTTTGCACATGTGTGGCAGGTGGTTGGCCATTGGCTGGCTGTCTCAGTCTCTGGCACATGGTGGTCTTAGCACAGCAAGAGGGGGTCGCAGAGCTCACACAAGGTCACCTCCATCACATGATGTTGGCCCCAGGAGGAGGCACAAACCCAGCCCCGATTTCAGAGCGGGAAAATAGGCTCACCTTTGTAACAAGAGAAGTTGCAAAGAGGTGATGGCTGTTTGCTCAGTAGCCGGGTGTCTGACTTTACTCCCCTGTGCCTGACTCCTCAGTGAAAAATTGAGGCTGGTGACCCCCAGCCCCACAGGGCTGCTGGGGGCTTACATGAGCTCACTTAGACCCGCGTCTTGCATGAGAAAGTCCTCTCCGCGTGGGGGCTGGTATTAATGTGTCAGCGAACCCCACAGATGTGATAGCAGTGAGGGAGGAAAGATTCGAAGACGCCCAAGACCATCTGGAACGTGCCTTTCACATACTTCCCCGAGCCCCGCCCCACTCACCCCAGACTCCGGGCCTGTGCCTGTCTGTTCCCCTGTCTGGAATCTGTCCAAGTCTTCCAAAGCCAACTCGCAATGCGGGCTCCTATTTATAGCCTTATCACGATGAATTAAAGGTGTTTTTTTTTTTTTATGTTTATTTATTTTTTTTTTTTTAATTTTTTTTTTCAACGTTTATTTATTTTTTTTGGGACAGAGAGAGACAGAGCATGAATGGGGGAGGGGCAGAGAGAGAGGGAGACACAGAATCGGAAACAGGCTCCAGGCTCTGAGCCATCAGCCCAGAGCCCGACGCGGGGCTCGAACTCACGGACCGCGAGATCGTGACCTGGCTGAAGTCGGACGCTTAACCGACTGCGCCACCCAGGCGCCCCTATGTTTATTTATTTTTGAGAGACAGCGAGAGAGCCGGGGAGGAGCAGAGAGAGAGAGGGAGACCGAGAATCCCAAGCAGGCTCTGAGCTGTCAGCGCAGAGCCCGTTGTGGGGCTCAGACTCACGAACCATTGGGTCATAACCTGAGCCGGAGCGGGACGCTTCACCGACTGAGCCACCGAGGTGCCCCGTGGGTTGGATTCTGCCATGAGTTGGTTGTCTGGACTCTGAGGCGTGTAAGGAACCTGAGGCTAGAAATGGTCACAGGCGTGTCTGTCCATTCACGGATGTGTCTGTGCGCCTGTGCGCACATCTGCGTAACCGCCCGGCCCGGGGCTCACACGGGTCCCTGCAAAGACTTGGGCCCGCTGACTTACCTTCCGTTCTGTACCACTCCCACAGCTGCTACACGTGCACACACACACACACACACACACACACGTGCGCACGCGCTCCCTCCCACCCCAACCTCTCCTGTCTGGGAAATTCAGATTATTCAAAATACCATAAGGAGAAGTCCTTCACGCTATAATCGTGGTCACTCTTTTCACGGTTCATAAAACACGAGGCTTCACATTCACGTGCTCGTCTGTAGTCACAACAGCCAAGCGGGCGAAGGGCCCATCAGGCACACCACGGTCACAGGTGGGAAGAACCTGTCCTCTCACGTCCATGGTGGAGGGAGGCGGCGGTCAAGTACGGGGCACCGGACAGATGTACCGCGCATTTCGATTCCCGCCGCATCAGGTTCGCCGCGTAGTGCCAAGCACGGGGAGTTGGATGTCACAAAGCGATGAAACTGTTCGGAGAATCACCTCTAGGAATCAGATCCATGATGGGGCGCCTGGGTGGCCCGTCGGTTGAGCGTCTGACTCTTGATGTTGGCTCAGGTCGTGACACTGGGCTCCGTGCTGGGCGTGCAGCCTGCTTGAGATTCTCCCTCTCCCTCTCCCTCCGCCCCTCCCCTGCTTGTGTGCCCGCACTCTCTCTCCCTCGACAGAAAAAATCAGGTCCGTACTGACTGATCTCTATGCCCCCTTTATCTGCCCACTTTTTACTTTTATTGAAAGAAACGTCAGGGCTCGTTTGCCTTAATTGCTGGGCTCTCCTGGCGGCCCCGGGTCAGGATGCGTTAAGTCTCCTTGGGTGATTGGGGGACCCCCCCATCCCTGGGCGACCCCATATACTCCCTGGGTGGCGGCATTAAGCACCCCACAGGGAACCTGGCTGGTGGGGCTGTTGTTTAGAAACTTAACGTGCAATAGCTTGTAGGTGCCATTTTGATATCCCGATGACAGCTGATGACATAACGATAGTAACGGTTAATGTCGACTGAACAAGTCGTGTGGACCGGCCGCGGCGCCTGCTCAACCCAACACCTGCGAGGCGTGCGCCAGACAGAAAACGGCTCACCGGGGCCCCGTACCCGCAGGTGTCGCACGCTTTTCCTGGCGAGACGAGCTCCACAAGTGCGTTCGCGGACTCCGTCGCTCCACGGATTAGCTTCGGCGCCCCCGGCCCCCTGCGATCTCAGCCGCAGGCGTGCCAGCGAGACCCAGATTCGCCTCGCTCACCGCGACATCTCTCTTGTAATCTGCAAATATCGAAACTCCAGGCGGTGACTCGCTGAGATCACAGAGTCCATCGCAGAAACAGATCCCAACCCGCCGCCCGCTCCTGTCCCCCGCCGAGTTGCCTCCGCCCGGGGCCTCTCTGATCCCACGGGCGCTGTAGCACAAGCACAGTTACCTGAGCAGTTTGTACTCAACGATGGCCTGGCTTAGCCACTCACGGTTGGGGAAAAGGTGATCAAGAAGAGTAAAACAAAATAAGTTTAAAGAAAAAAGAAAGGGAAGGAGGGAGGGAGGAAGGGAAAGAGGGGAAGGAAGGAAGGAAGAGGAAGGAAGGAAGAAAGGAAAAGGAAGGAAGGAAGGAGGAAGGGAGGGAGGGAGGAAGAAAGGAAAAGGAAGGAAAAGGGAGGAAGGAAGAAAGGAAGGAAGGAAGGAAAGAAGGAAAGGAAGGAAGGAAGGAGGGAGGGAGGAGGAAGGAAGGAAGGAAGAAAGGAAAAGGAAGGAAGGAAGGAAGAAGGGAGGGAGGGAGGAAGAAAGGAAAAGGAAGGAAAAGGGAGGAAGGAAGAAAGGAAAGAAGGAAAAGGAAGGAAGGAAGGAGGCAGGGAGGAAGAAAGGAAAAGGAAGGAAGGAAGGAGGAAGGGAGGGAGGGAGGAAGAAAGGAAAAGGAAGGAAAAGGGAGGAAGGAAGGAAGGAAGGAGGGAGGGAGGAGGAAGGAAGGAAGGAAAAGGAAGGAAGGAAGAGGAAGAAAGGAAGGAAGGAAGGAGGCAGGGAGGGAAGGAGGGAAGGAAGGAGGGAGGGAAGGAAAAGGAAGGAAGGAGGGAGGGAGGAGGAAGGAAGGAAGGAAGAAAGGAAAAGGAAGGAAGGAAGAAGGGAGGGAGGGAGGAAGAAAGGAAAAGGAAGGAAAAGGAAGGAAGGAAGGAGGCAGGGAGGGGAGGAGGGAAGGAAGGAGGGAAGGAGGGAGGGAGGAAGGAAGGAAGGAAGGAAGGAAGGAGGGATCAAAGGAAGGAAGGAAGGAAGGAAGGAAGGAAGGAAGGAAAAGGAAGGAAGGAAGGAGGGAGGGAAGGAAGGAGGGAAGGAAGGACACCCCCCCTCCCCAATGCCTGTGTTTGAGTCTCCCTGCCGAGCCCTGTGTAGGCAGAGCTAAAATCTTCAGTCAAAGTGAAAAGAAAATGTTCAATTGTATGAAAAAGGACCGTGTTCATTCCAATGTGTATAATAATAAGTGATAGGAAGAGAAATAAAACAGAATGAGGGGATTAATAGCGACCCCTCTGAAAAGCGCTCTCCTGGCCGGGAGGTCACATGTACCGAGGCGTGAGGATGAGAAGGGTCCAGGAAGATGGGGACACGGCCCTTTTTCGCAGCGGTCGGGGCCGCGGCCTTTGCCCCTGCTGTTGGTGTCCTGTGGGTGCGGTAATAAGTCCCCACCAATGGGGGGAGGGGGCTCAAAACAACGAGAGTTCACTGTCTCCCGGCCCTGGAGGCCGGAGGTCCGAGATCAGGGCTGGCTGCTTCTGGGGGCGGAGGCGGAACCTGCTCCCGGCGTCTCTCCCGGCTTCTGGCGGTTGCCAGCGATTCTTGGCGTTTCCCTGGCTGGTGGGCACATCGCTCCGATCTCTGCTGTGTCTTCACGTGACCTCCGTCTGTGTCCAAATTTCCTCCTCTTACAAAGACCCCAGTCGGCGGGTGAGGGCCTGCCCCAGCGCGTGACATCATTTGAACTCGGTCACCCTTTTGGCGAGTAACGTCACATTCACGGGTGCCAGGGGGCCGGAGAGCCACACACCGTCTTTTTTGGGGGCAGGGACGCTCTTTGCCTCCACATCCCTCACCAGTGCCCTTTCCTCCCTGATGGTGCCACACTCGAATGCCGCTGCTGCCGTGGGGTTTGGAGATGTCAGGCACCCCGTGCTGTGCCGCCGGCCGCCGGGGCCGCAGTGGCTTACGACCGACCAGCGCCTGGGGGACAGTGTGCGCGGGGCTAGCTGCTGGTACCGCGCCCGTGTTGGTGCAACCAGAGTCCCGTGGGGAGGGAAGGCCAATCTGCCGGGGGCGAGCAGGGCCGCGGCCACGTCCTGCTGAGGCAGATGACACAGCCCAGGGCACGGCATCGGTCTCTGCAGGCCTGGGGGTGACCAGAGGGCGGGGGAGGATGAGGAGACGAGGCCCGAGCCCCTGCGCTTGCCGGCGAAGCAGCCTTGGCGGGTGAGGTGGCCAGGGCAGGAGCAGAGCTTCGAGAGGGGCCTGGGCTGCTGCTTCCGCACGTGTCTGGTGGCATATGGACCCGGATGCTTCACGCGGGTCGGACTTCGGCTCAGGCCGTGATCTCGCGGTCTGTCGGTTCGAGCCCCGCGTCGGGCTCTGTGCTGATGCTCGGAGCCTGGAACCTGCTTCGGATTCTGCGTCTCCCTCTTTCTCTGACCCTCCCCTGTTCATTCTCTCTCTCTCTCTCTCTCTCTCTCTCTCTGTCTCTCTCTCTCTCAAAACTAAAACACTAAGAAATATTTTGAGGGGCGCCTGGGAGGTTCAGTCAGTTGAGTGTCCCACTTCAGCTCAGGTCATGATCTCGCGGTCTGTCAGTTCGAGCCCCGCGTCAGGCTCTGTGTTGACGGCTCGGAGCCTGGAGCCTGCTTCGGATTCTGTGTCTCCCTCTCTCTCTGCCCCTCCCCTGCTCATGCGTGCACTCTCTCTCGGTCTCTCAAAAATAAATAAACATTAAAAAAAATTAAAGAATTTTGAAAGCCCACTAGTTCCAGAAACTGCCCTCAGCACCCAAATGGTGACTTGACCCGGGGGGGGGGGGCCCACTCCGGGCTGGGGGAGGGGCGACTGCACAGCCGTGAGCTCAGAGCCCACGTCCACCCTGATGCAGCACCTGCCCCGCCGTCGGGCGCCTCGCAAACGCTCGAATCACCCTGTCGTGTCTCCCGCAGCCCGTCCAGGCCGCGCTCAACACGATGGACGTGCCCCTCGTCTGCGACTACGGCTCGGGCTTCAGCAAGGTGGGCTTTGCGGGCATGGAAACCCCCCTGGCCGTGTTCCCCACCCTCCTCGGGCAACTTCGACACGACGTGAGTTGCTCTGACCATTGTTGTGCCCAGGGCTGCCGGGGGCGCGGGCGACGCGTCTGAGGCGCTGTGTTTGGCTCCCCCGGGCCTGTTCTCAGGACCGGATTTGCTGGTCTATCTGGTGATTGATTCTGTGTGTAAGAAATTCAGGTTTTTGCATCGAGATCTCAAGGAGAACTCACTTTTCTGCAAACCCTGTGCAGACCAAACAAAAGTCACGTGCTGGCCGGAGGCACCTCCTCCTGAACCTTCCCCGGGGGCAGCGGATAGGACAAAGGACATGCTCCAGCTCGGCCGGCCAGACCTGCGTGTCCTTTGCAAGGTGGCCACTCCCCCCTCCACCCCCGCCCCCCTCCCGCCACCGAGGGCCCTGCCACGTCCTGGAACTTCTCCCACTCGAAGCAGCTGTGAGACGCTCAGTTCACATAACGACTGTAACTCGCTGAGTTGACGTGAGCCTGGTGGCCCTACTGGGGAGTTGCCGTGGGGCCCTTCTCCCCGAAGAGGGGCCGGCATCTCTGAGAGGAAACGTGCTCATGTCCCTGTGTGAGCGAGCAGTAGAGGCAGGACCCCCCCCCCCCCACCTGCCTTCAAGGCCCCGGTGCTGAGTCACCGCGCTCCTCCCTGGGAAGCCTACCCATCCGTGAGAGGGGGCACCTTCGTCACGTGGGGAGCCCCACATGTCCGGGTCCCGGGGTGATTACGCCTGGGCTCTGCATCACTTGGAGCAAATCAATGGCGATGTTTCTAGCAGGCCGCTGGAGTTTTAAGACCGGCCTTCCTACCGGGGCGTGCTGGGGGGCAGAAAGCCAGAGAGTCCCTGCCCTTCCCTAGGTGGGTCACGGCAGGTGCCTGCGCCCTCGCTGGCTGGCCGGCCCGTTTTTTCGAGATCTCAGGGCTTAGCGGTGAAGCGTGGGGGGCTGCGGGGTCAGGAGACCCACATCCGAACACCGGCCATGCCTCTGCACTTGCGTCACTGGGGGCAAGTTGCCTTTGGGGGTCCGACTCCCCGTGCACAGGGTGGGGTGAACGAACACACACGTGCCACATCCGGGGGAAGCTTCAGTGAGGCGGTGCCCGAATGCCTGGCCCGGAGTCTGGCCCCTCGCGGTGTGGAACGGGGATGGAGATGATGCTCAGGGTGCTGGCGGTGAGGAACGTGAGTGTCCTGCTTGGGGCGGCCATGACCGGTGACCACGGACCTATTGTGTCCCAGCTCTGGAGGCCGGAGGTCCTAAATTAGGTGTGAGCAGGGCTGAGCTCCCTCCGCCTGTGCTGAGGGACCATCCTTCCTTCTCCTCCAGCTGCCGGGGCTCCGGGTGCCCCTGGGCTCGTGGCTATGCCCCTCCAGCCTCCGCTCTGTCTCTTATATGGACACTTGTCACTGGATTTAGCCCTCTGTCCCCCAATAATCCAGGATGATCCCACCTCAATATCTTTAAATTAAAAAAAAATTTTTTTTTTAAGGTTTATTCGTTTTTCAGAGACAGAGAGAGGGAGAGCATGAGTAAGGGAGGGGCAGAGAGAGAGAGAGAGAGAGAGGGAGACACAGAATCCGAAGCAGGCTCCAGGCTCCAAGCTGTCAGCACAGAGCCCGACACGGGGCTTGAACTCACAGATCCTGAGATCATGACCTGAGCCAAAGTCGGACGCTCAACCGACTGAGCCCCCCAGGCGCCCCTCAATACCCTTAAACTAACCACATCTGCAAAGACCTTGCTTCCAAATACAGTCACATCCACGCAGGTTCCGGGACTTAGATGTGGACACATCTTTTGGGGGCCACCCTTCAACCCACTACAGCTGGGTTCTGCCTATTGTCCGTGGGCCCCGACATCATCTTGCTGTGCGGTTCTCGGGCTGGGACGCCCCTATCACCGGCTCCCCGTGGAGGCAGATTGGGAGGTAGAAGGAGGAGGCGGGCCTTCCTTTCCGTGTTCCTGCCCTGTTCTGCCCTGTGTCCTGCCCTCTCACAGCTCCCCGCGGCCCACCAGCGGCCCTGGGGCTGTACTCTCCGGGCTCCCTCCGTGTTCCCTGCCCGCTCTTTCAAACTCCCAACGTTGCGTAACCGTTGCCCCGCATCCAGTCCTTCGAGAATCTGTTTTGAAATCCTTGGCGTGGCATCTGTGGTCCCAGCAGGTGCGATGATTCGTCCTGCAACGTGAAAGCTCCCACCGCCCCAGGGGAGGGACAGATCCCTGTTAGCTGTGCAGAGAGTGGGACAGTGGGAAGCAGGATTGTAGGTAAAACGAGTTACATATGCAATAAAGCAAAAAAATCACAGGGAGAGAGGTCAAATTCCTCGCCAAAATAGAGACGAGTGGCCATAATGAATTACAGTAAACGGAACTGAGCCGGGAGCACTGTTTCGGTGAGGCGCTGGGCCGCCGCCCTCCCCGCCTTCGGGGGCCAGCCCCGGGCAGCAGGAGGGATGCTTCTCTGTCCAAGAGGAGGCAGCACCTGCCGGGATGCTCTGCGTGGGCTCACATTTCGCTCCAGATACGAGCCCCGTGGCCCCTCCGTGCTCTTGGGTCTGGCGGCGAGCCGACAGTGAGAGCCCTGGCGGGAGGCCCCGCGCCCCGGAGGGGCACTCGGTCCACGGCCACCGGAGCGGCCGCTGCGACCCCAGCCCCGTCCAGCCGGGCATTTCAAGCAGCGGCTTCAGACCCCGTGACGCGCTCGTCCCCGCCCCGCAGGCATCCCTCGCCCCGCTCCCCTCGCTCGGGAAGGTTTGGCCAAGCCAGAAGCTTCCGAGGCAGGGCAGTGTGGACTGTCCACACCCGCGTGTCCCCTCGGGTGATGAAGCGCGTTCCCATCGGCGGTCTCTCTGACTTGCTCCCCGACGGCGCCGCGGCAAGGAAGGCGGAATGGGAGACGTTCCATCCGATGGGGACGGGGTGCGGCACGGAGAAGGCGAGCGGCTTGCCGGGGTCTCAGATTGTCCCCCAGCCCAAACCCCTCCGCCTGGAGAGAAATTCCTCAGGCAAAAGAGCTCTGCGTGCGTGAGCTGTGGTAGCCTCAAGAGCGGGCCTCTCTGAAATCCACGCCGCCACCGCGGCCCGGCATCCCCGTGGCACAACGGCTGCGTGACAACAAGGCCACGCTTCCTACAGACTGCTGAGCACGGCAGGGATCCCCAGACAGACCCGTTTCGGGAAACACGCGCCTCCCTTCCTGGACGACCGGCTCAGGAGCTGCCCGGTGGCCTCGCCGACCGCCCGCCGTTCCAGGACACCCACCCAGCCCTCCGTCCTGTACCCAGGCTCGGGCTTGGACCACAGCCTGGTCGGGCACCCTCGTCTTCTCTCACGTAGGTGGGTTCCTAGCGAGACCCTCACGCCCTTCGTGCTGTGTTGGTGTCTGCTTTTTGGCAGATGCAGATTTACACACGGACCAACCGGCAAATCCCTTCTGGATGACGGAATAAATGGTTCACCCTGCCACGAAAGCAGTTAGGTCCGTCTTCTTAAGGGATGACAAACTAAATTCACCTGCAGACCCTTCCCCCGGCGGGTTTCCAGGGTGATTGCAGCAGCCGGTGCCCCTGCCTGACACCGTGCCCTCCTCCACGGCTCCCCCCCACCCCCGTTCCCCTCGGGTTTCCCACCCGCAAAGTGGACAAGGCCAGTGTCCTCAAGAACACTTTTTTTAAAATGACTTTTCTTTTTTTTTTCTTTTCTTTTTTAACGTTTATTTACTATCGAGAGACAGAGAGACACAGAGCGTGAGCAGGGGTGGGGCAGAGAGAGAGAGAGAGAGAGAAAGGGAGACACAGAATCCGAAGCAGGCTCCAGGCTCCGAGCCGTCAGCACAGAGCCCGACGCGGGGCTCGAACCCACGAACCGCGAGATCACGACCTGAGCCGAAGTCAGACACTTCACCGACTGAGCCGCCCGGGCGCCCCTGGGGGCACTTTGACCTTGCAGCTCATTTTGCTAAAACGTCTTAGTGGCATCTTGAAATGGCACGCAAGCTTGAGAAGGCCACCACCGCCAGCGCCGTGACCTGGAGCGGTCCCCCAGCTGCACGTCACGGCTCCTCGTCATTGCTCCTTGTGCATCAGCACGTGGAAGCCGAGTGGAGGTGAGTCACCCTCCAGAGCTGACCTGTCCTGGCCTGTGTCTTTCAGAATCCGCTGGTGGGGATGGGCGAGGAGGACTGGTTCCTCGGAGACGAGGCTCAGCATAAGCGAGGGGAACTTAGCCTACAATATCCCATCTCCCGGGCCACCGTCACGAACTGGGCCAACATGGAGAAGATAGGCTGCTGCTTCTGCTGGGGTGGGACCTGTCCACGGGGCCCCTACTGACGTTCGGGGGGCATATCTGCTCCCTGGCACTGGCGGGGGGGAGGTGCCCTGGCATCCGGGCCTCTCTGGGCCTCTCTCTTGGTCCCCGTGGACGCTACACCACGCTACGAACCACGCGGGTCGTGGGGTCTGAGACCCGAGCCTGAGTCCTGTCTCCACGACTTAACCATCTGTGTCATTTTGGACGAGTAACCAGCCTCCCTGGTCCTCTGTTTCCTTACCTGTAAGAAAGGGGTATAATTTTTTCTTGCGTGTAGTGCTGTTGTATGGATTCGAGGAAATGGATAAAAAGTCCTTAATCCACTCCACGCCTGTTTAAAGCAACAAGCAGAAAAACGGGAGATGACAAGCGTTGGCCTTGGGACCTCACGCAGGGCTGGTGGGAACGTAAAGTGGTGCAGCCACTCGGATCGCAGTACGGAGGTTCCAAAACATGAAAGAATCGAAGACAAGGGCAGGAAGAGACATCTGCACACCCACATTCACTACGGCCAAGGTGTCCATCGGCAGATGGATGGATAAACAGAATGTGCTGCACACGTGACGGACTATCACTCCGCCTTGAAAAGGAAGGATGTTCCGACACCTGCTTCAACACGGCCGGACCTTAAGGACATGAGGCTGAGTGAAATGAGCCAGGCAGAAAAAGACAAAAACTGTGTGATTCCACCCATACGAGGACTCTTAGTTGTCAGATTCGTGGAAACAGAAAGGTGGACGGCGGGCACCGGGGGGCTGGGGGAAGGGGAATGGGGAGTTAGTGTTTAACGGGGACAGAGTTCTGGTTGAGGACGGTAAAAAATTTCTGGAGACGGATGGTGTTCAAGGTTGCACAGCAGTGTGAATATACTTACTGCCACCGAGCCGTGCGCTTTTTAAAAAGGTTGAACTGGTGTGTACGTTTTACCATAAGAAAAAAAATTCCGTAGGTCAGTGCAATACAGACGTATTCAATACGGCTATTTGAACCACTCTGTCTTAGCGACCGAAGGTTCTGATCAGGGTGTCCATATATGGCTGAAGTTTGCACGCTGCCTAGGGAGATCTATTAATTATCTACGCTGCATAACAAATCACCCCAAAACTTAGAAGCTTAAAACACCGATGGCCATCTACTTCCTCTCACGGTTTTTGTGGGTCAAGAGTTTGGGAGCGGCTCAGCTGGGTGGTTCTGGCTTGGGGTCTCTCATAGAGCAGCAGTCAGGAGTCAGCTGGGGGTGCATCATCTGAAGGTTCGACCGGGGCTGGAGCAGACATGTCCATGGTGGTGCTCCATGGGGCTGGCAAGGTGGTCCTTCTTGGGGACTTTCTGCAGGGGCCCTGGAATGCCCTCACAGCATGGTGGTTGACTTCCCCTGGAGGCAACAATCAAGGCGGCCAACGTGAAGGCTGCGATGGCTTTATGATGTAGCCCTACGGGCCACACACGCCTTCACTGTTGGTATATTCTGTGGGTCGCACGAGCCAGTCCTGGTTCAGCGGGGGAAAGGTCTGCACAGGGTGTGGACGTCAGGAGGTGTGTGTTCATTGGGGTCGTCTTGAAGGGGTTGTGGGAGTGTCACTCACAGACACTTCCTGTCTACACGGCTGAAGTGTTGGCTCTGATTCTGGCTGTAGCCCTCCGTTAGCATGTCACAGGGAATACAGAGACTGAAGCGGTGTAGACAGGTCTTTGGAGTGTGCGGCCCACCAGCCCCTGGGCCCCGGGCTGCCTGGGCCGTAGCCTCCACCCTCCCCTCCCCTCTCTGGTGCAGACTCAGCTGCCTGGCTGACCCAGTGGAGCCGACTTCTGGTGTCTCTTCAGCTGGTTCCAATTCTTGGTTCAACGCTTGTCCAAATACCGGGCTCATTGCAACGATCCTCCCCCATGGTACCCCTCCTCCTACCTCGCACCCCCCCCCCCCGCCACATTCACCCCCACACAGCCTGTCGAGTGACTGTTCTACATCTGATCGTGTCACTTCCCTGCTCCAGTCCATAGTGGCTGGACATTCAGCTGCGAGCCCACCCATCTGGCCTTTGTGTTTCATGGGCGCCATGTTGCCGTGTGTTTCCGCGTCCCCCCTTCCTGAAACCCTTCCTCCATTGAACTTCCCCTCACTTCTGTTTTCAGTTCCCCATGGAGCCTCCTCCCCGGAGGCAGGCAGGAGCATTATTCATTGCTTGTTGAGCACCTACTGTGCACCAAGCGCTCGGTAGGTGCTGTGGCCTGAGTCGTGTCCCCCAGTTTCTTATGTCGGAGTCCTGCCCCTGAGCACCTCAGAACATGACCGTATCTGGAGATGGGGTATTTAAAGAGGTGACCAGGGGGCGCCTGGGTGGCTCAGTTGGTGAAGCACCCAACTTCAGCTCAGGCCATGATCTCGCGGTTCGTGGGTTCGAGCCCCGCGTCGGGCTCTGTGCCAGCAGCTTGGAGCCTGGAGCCTGCTTCGGATTCTGTGTCTCCCTCTCCCCGGCTTCCTCAAAGGGGTCACTGGGGTGGGCCCTGATCCCATGTGACCGGGGTCCTTGTAAGAAGAGGGGATCAAGACACAGACACGCACAGAGAGACAACCCCGTGAGGACACAGGGAGAGGATGGCCGTCCACATACAAAGAAAGAGGCCTTGGGAGGCCCCGGCCCTGCCCACGCCTGGACTTCGGGCTCCGGCCTCCAGGACCAGGAGGTGTTGTTTAAGTCACTTGGGCTGTGGTCTTTGTTACGGCAGCCACAGGAAACAAATACGCTCGGTTTTCTACAAACGTTGTGCCAGACCCTCCACGATGTCCTCATGACCCTCTCCAAGGAAGGGAAAGTTTTCCATTTTATAGACGAGGAAACAGCACATAAGAGTCAAGGTCCTTTTCTGGGCCCACGCCTGGTGCCACACTCCCCCCGCTGTGTCTTGGGGCCCATGTCTGGTGCCCAGTCAGACGAGGACTAGGCCTCACACATCGTCGTCTGCTCCCCATCCCGACTCCAGGCCCGGCACACACTTGTCTTGTCTGCAGCCGCTCTGTCCTTCCTGCTGTGAATCACATAAGCTACCGCGGAAGCCACTTTGCAGGGTAGACAGGTTCCATCCCACTTCCAGAAGATCGGCCGTGGCTCACGGACGCGCCTCACCGCGTCTCCTGCTCCCTCCACAGATCTGGCACCACTCCTTCTACCAGGTGCTCCGCGTCGCCCTGAGGCAGCATCCTCTCATGGTGACGGAGCCGCCTTTAAACACAATGTCCAACAAAGAGAAGATGTCACAGGTAAGGGGCCACGTGGTGGGCGAGTGGGGTCAGGGAGCAGGCGACGGGGAGGGCAGCTCTGGCCTCCCCTTGAGCCTTGAACCTCGGGGACCCCCTCAGGGCGTCATCCCTTTGCTCAGCGAGATGAAGACACAGGAGAGATCTGTCCCCTTTGACCCTGGCGGCAGGCATGACAGGTGCCACGGGAGAGCTCACCAAGGGGTCACCGAGTGGGTGAGCATTTGGACCTCGCAGCCAGTCTATGGGCTGGGCAGTTACAGTCCCTTTGCACAGAGGAGGAAATCGGAGGGTCTAGGGGTGGAAGTAGACAGGGCAGGTGGCTGGGAGGCCCGCTGGGCCCAGGAGGCCTGGCCCTGCGGCCTTGCTCTCTCGGTGCGGTTTGTCCTGCTTGGAGCTCCAACCTGCCTTGAGAGCTCCCACCTTCCCCCTGGGCCTGCCCCCCGGCAAGGAGTTGGTGGTGTGTGTGGATCGGATCGACCAGGCTGAACTGGGTTGAGCTGGTTCTCGGAGGCTGTCAAGGACGGGCCGGGGAAGGAAGGAGAGTGCCCCCCAGCAGAGCCCTCTTAGGGCTGGAGTGAGGTCCAGGTGGGGAGGGGCCGCGGGGCCGCCGCTGGCTGTCCAGGTTCCAGATGCGTCATGAGGCTTTGCCTAATGAGGACGTCCAGGAGCTAATTAAGGAAACGGCAAGGTTCTGCCACCTGGCCCACAGCCCCTAGAGCCCGATGGTGTCCCCTGCAGTGAGCAGTGACCCGAAGGGCAGGCCAGCGGCCCCCAGCACCACCTGCCCATAGAGGAGGTCTGTGCCGTGGCCCAGAAACAGCGCCATCAATCACGGCACGGGCGTGAGCTGCCGCCTCGTTTAACACAAAGCCCCGAGGGGGCCGACGAATCTTCCTCTGCACATGGACAGGTGGATCGCAGAAGTGGGCCACGGCTGGTCTCCACGTGGACACGGGCACAGAGCCCACGGCTTTGAAACAGCAGGGATCCAGGCTGAGAGCAGCGTGTGCCCATCAGAGCCCCAGCGAGCTGGAGAGAGAAGAGGGAAGCAGGACTGTCTCTCACCCGAGGGCGATGTGCCGCTTCCAAACTGTCTCAGGGCTCTCCGGAGAAAGAGTGGGACACATACACACACAGACACACACACACACACACACACACACACACACACACACACACACACGTGTATATGTAGAAAGAGATCTGTTTTGAGGCATTGGTTCACACGATTATGGAGACTGACAAATGCCAGGATCTGCAGGGCGAGTCAGCAGGCTGGAGCCTTTTGCTCTATTCAGATCTTCAACTGATTGGACGAGGCCCACCTACCGCGGGGAGGGTAATTGGCATTACTCAATCCATCGATTTATGTTAATGTTTATTATCCAATGTCAATATTAATGTTAATGTTATCCAAAAACATCCTCCTCGACAACCTCAGAATAATGATTGGCCAAATGTCTGGGCTCCCCGTGGCCCAGGCAACCCGGACACGTAAAATTAACCCTCACGCAAAGCGCTGTGCCGGCCACACAGCCTGTCTCCGGCCCTTGTCCACCTCTCCGGGGTCCACTGCCTGTCTTCCTGCCCTGGGTCTCTCTGAATTCACCCCCTAATTATATCAGGGTCCCAGCAGGAAACCAAAGGGACCCTCACGTGGGGTCATTTTGATGAGACTTTACTGAAGAGATCATATACAAAGGCAAGCCTAAGTTCTAGAAGAGGGACGTGAACGAGAGCTCTGGGCTGGTATCAGGAAGCTGTTGCCTGCTAAGCCCAACAGAGCCCGGGGGGTTAGTAGCCCTGAGAGGGCCTCTGCCAGGAGCCGTGGCCTCGGAGGGACCAACAACGAAGGAGCAGGGGGATAGCTGTACTCCTCCCCTCTGCGCCTCCCTCAGACCTCTCTCCAGGGTCCCCATGGGCGGAACCCAGGGGGTCGCCCACAGAAGGGGGCCCGTGGCTACAGTCCAGGGCAGAGAGTGGTCAAGAAGGATGGAAGCTTCTGCAGGAAGACGGGGGGGGGCAGCCAGCAATGGTGGCCCGCCCCCCGGCACAGGGAACACCACCGCCGTGCGGAAAAATAGACTTTTCCCCATCTGTGGGCTCTTCCCTGCAGAGTCCCTCTGTCCCGACGCCAGCCTCCCAGGCTCCTCCCGGAGGCCGGGACAGACTGAGAAGGGCTGGGCTGACTTCTCCCGGAATCAGTCTGTGTGTGAGCAGGATGCCTGGGGCCATGGCCCAGCAGAGAGGCCATTGTGGGGAGCAGCCCGGCGTGTAGGGAAAAGCCCAGCTTGGCCTCGAGACCCGGGTTCTGGCCCAGGCTCTCCCAGCACGTGTGACCTGGGGAGGAATACGCATCCTCAAGGCGTCCTGATTTCCCCATCAGAAGGATGGTGATGGTGTCACCCTGGGGGTATCGCGGAAACGAAATGAATCGAGGCCGTGAGATGCGTGTCACGGGGCTTAGTGGCTGTTGAGCGTTCAGTAGATGCTGCTTCCTGTTCCTCGGCCTCGGAATTCTCATCTGCAAAATGGGATTTTGATCGCAGGAACCCAAAGACCCTCCCAAGCTCTGTGACCTCCGGCCTCACCTCAGGCCAGGGGAGCTGAGGTTGGGTTTTGTCTCTGTGCTTTTAGGGGGCGGGGTCTCTAGTTGGATCGCAAAAGCTGCCCGTCCACACCCGCCACTCCTCCACCAGGATGCAAGTTCCGGGGGCACCAGAGAGTAGCACAGACTCCCAGACACTGCCCCCCTGCCCTGTGTCCTCCGAGGTGGTGCCTGTGTCCGGGCCTGGCCTTCCACATGCCACGTTACAAACGCACATCCCGGTGGCCTCCACTTGGGGGCCATTGGGAGTAAAGCCGGTGCGAATAGGCGTGAACCAGTCTTTGCAGGGACACACGTTTTCGCTTCTCTTGGGTCAGTCCCCTAAGCCCCCCGGGTGGCTGCCCCCAGACGCATGCTTAGTGACCCCCCCCCCCGGGGAGTCACACGCTCAGTGGTGGACCCGGCTCTGTGGAACATCGTTGTCTCAAATGCTGGCTTTACTGGGTTTTGGGGTCTTTGGCTAGAGGCCGGCCGGATCGCTCCTCAAGCAGCCTGCACCCCGACCATTTCCCTTAATGTCCTGTCCCGCTCAGGGCCACTGCTCGCCTGCCCTGCTTGTCCCCACAGCTAGGGACAGCCCCTAGGCCCAGGAGCCCGTGAAATTGTTCAAGGGAGCCAGCCCACAGGGCTCCCTCCAAAGCCAGCTAACCACCCTGCCGGCCGCCCACAAGGTGCTCCCCGACAGCTCCAGCTGGCTGTCATCCTGTCCCCCAGGTGCCACCCTCCCGTGGCCCCGCCTGGCCGGTTTGGAGCTGCAACAAAGTCTGCCTTTCAACCGTCCAAGTGACCCCGCGTTGGTCCCACCCTCAAAAGAATCTTTAAATTGAGGCACCTGGGGGGGCTCAGTCGGGGACGCATCTGACTTCAGGTCGGGTCACCATCTCGCAGCTCGTGAGTCTGAGCCTCGAGTCGGGCTCTCAGCCGCCAGTGCGGAGGCTGCTTGGGATTCTCTCTCTCCCTCGCTCTCTGCCCCTCCCCCACTCACGCTTTCTCTCTCTCTCGGACTAAATAAACTTTAAAAAAAGGACCTTTAAATTCCTGTGGCACCGTTTTGCAGGAAAATCACTCGCTCACTCAGCCAGCATCACAGAGGCAGTACCTCGTCGCGTCTGGCAGCCCGGGTTCATGTCGCACCCCTGACACCTGCTCCCTAATGTGTTTGTCCACTGGTCTCCCATGTGGACAGGGGAGGACGGTGTCACATACCTCCGGGGGGACGCCGCGGGCAGCAGGATCAGGACTGTGTCTCCCCTGTTCATGCCTATGTACAGGCAGTACCCAGGAGAGCGTTCTTGACCAAGCCAACGGTGAGCTTTTGCTGTCGCCATTATTACAAAACAACGGACCATCCCAGGTCAAAGTGTTGGGATTTGCGTAAGGTCCGCCTACCCCCCAAGAGCAGAAAGGGCGAAGACGTGGAGAGAACAATGGTGGCGCTGGGAAGTCAGCACCATCCCCGTGGGGATAACACGGTGGTCTGCAAGATGTTGCGATGCCCTCACATCAGTCTCGTGACGGTCTATAAGGTCTCCCCCCGCCATAAGGTCCCCAGGAAGGACGTGAGCCCGCGTCACAGGCTGGGAAACGGTGTCACAAGGCTCGTCAGGGCAGAGCTGGGGTCAAGAGTGGCACGCTCCCTGACCCCGTTGCCTGGATCTCTGGGGCAGCCAAGTGCCTCCTACCGGCGGGCTTAGTGAGCCCAGGGGCTAAGGGGAGACCCACCGGCTCCTCCAGCCTCTGGCCTGGCCGTTAGCATGGTAGTGTTCTTGTTCTCCGCAGATCCTGTTTGAGACCTTCAACGTGCCCGCCCTGTACTTAGCCAACCTGGGAGTCCTTTCTCTATACGCCTCCGGCCAGACCTCCGGTGAGTGGCCCTGCTCCTAACTCCCCTTGTGTCCCTCCCGGGCCAGCAGTTTGCTTCCACTCAGCGCATGTCCTTCCTCCGCAGCTTTACTGAGGTGGGATTTGTGCCCGGCAAAGTCAGCGTGTCCACGCTGTGCAACGGGATACGTTCTGACGCGTGAATACGCTCGTGCGGCCATCCGTGCGGTCGAGATGACGAACGTATTCGTTGCTGCTAAACCCTTCCCCTCCACTCCCCATGCTCTGCTCTAGTCTGTCCTCAGATGAGATTGCATTTTCTAGAAATTTGTATAGATGGTTGGGTATGGGGGCGCCTGGGTGGCTCAGTCGATTAAGCGTCCGACTTCGGCTCAGGCCATGATCTCACGGTCCGTGAGTTCGAGCCCCGTGTCGGGCTCTGTGCTGATGGCTCGGAGCCTGGAGCCTGCTTCCGATTCTGTGTCTCCCTCTCTCTGCCCTTCCCCTGCTCACGCTCTGTCTCTGTCTCTCTCAAAAATAAACATTAAAAAATTTGTTTTTAAATGTTGTTGGGTATATACCCTTTCTTCAAAGGTTTTTTGTTTTTGTTTTTTTTTTTTTACGCAGCATAACTATTTGGAGAGTAGTTCATTTCTTTTTTTCTCACCAAGCAGTATTCCGTTGTGTTAACTCCCTGTAGTTTGCTTATCTCTTTACCTCCGGATGGACATTTGGGTTGTTTCCAGCTGGGAGCTATTATGAATAAAGCTGCCGTGAACATTTGCCTACAAGTCTTTGCGTGGACACACGCTTTCGTTCCACTTGGGTAAAAACACTAGAAGTGAAACGATGGGGTCAAATGGTAGGTGTATTTGAGCTGAAAAAAAAAAATCCGGCAAACTAGCGGCCAGCGTGGTTGCGTGCTCCGCTGGGATTTCAGCAACCACGTGAGCGTGCGGGTTCCCCCGCAGATTGGCGTGGCCAGTTTCTGTCATCGTGGCCCTTGAAGCAGGAGTGCGGTAGTATCTCGCGGTACCATTTGGTGTGCGTATAGATGGCCAGTTGGCCCCACACCACTTGTTGAAAAGACCCTGTGTTCTTCATTGAATTGCGTCTGTGCATTTCTTCTGGCAAACCAGTTGTCCGTGTACGTGTGGGTCTATTTCTATACTCCATATTCTGTCCCGTCGATCTACTCATCCACCTGTGGGCTGATGCCACATTGTGTTGATGTCTAAGTCTTGGAATAAGAAGTTAGTGTGGCATCTTTTGGTCTCTTGTTTTATAATTTTTTTTTTTTCCGGAGAACATTCCAGGTTCTTTGCATTTCCATATGCATTTCAGGGTCCGTTTGTCAATTTCTGTCAAAACAGCATCTTGGGGCACCTGAGTGGCTTAGGTGGTGACACATCCGTCCCCAGCTCAGGTCATGGTCTCATGGTTCGTGAGCTGGAGCCCCGCGTCGGGTTCTCTGCTGTCAGCGCGGAGCCTGCTTGGGACCTTCTGTCCCCACCCTCTCTGCCCCTCTCCTGCTCTCTCTCACTCTCTCTCTCAAAAATAAATAGACATTGATCAAAACCCAAAGATGCTTTTTTTTAGAACTGCATTGGATTTATACGTCTCTCTGGGGACAAGTGATATGTTGACAACGATGTCTTCTAATAAACATGGTGTACCTCCTAAGGGTTCTCTAATTTCTCTGGGCAGTGATTTGTGGTTCACGGTGTAAACATCACGCAAATCTTTCATCCAATTCATTCCCAAGAATTTTATATGCTTTGATTGTATCATAAATGGTATCTTTATTTGACTTTCCGATTGTTCAATGCAGGTATACAGAAAACAAGTGTCTTTTGCATAATGATTTGTATCTCGGCACCTTCATTAAACTCTTTTATCGGTGCTGGTAGGATTTTCTACTTAGGCAACCCTGTTGTCTATAGTTTAACTCCTTTATTTCCAAACTGGGTGCTTTTTATTATTTTTTTTTTGTTTTTTTTTTTTTCCCCTTGCCTCATTGCTCTGGCTAGAACCTCTGGTACAATACTGAGTAGAAATGGAAATGGTGGGAGCAGACATCCGTGGCTTGTTCCTGACCCCAGAGGGAAATCATTCAGTTTTACATTACTAAGTGTGTTGTTAGCTGTAGTTTTTTCATAGACATCCTTTCGAGGGAGTTATCGTGTATTCCTAGTTTGACGAGAGTTTTTTTCTTTTTAAATCACGAATGGATAGTGGATTTTGTCAAATGCATTTTTCTGCCCCTACTGATATGGTCATGTGGATTTTTCTCTCTTAGTTCTTTAACATGGTGAATTGCACTAATTGATTTCTGAATGTTAAAACAACCTCGCATTCCTGAGATAAAACCAATTTGGTCATGATGAGTTAGCCTTTGTATATATTTGCTAAAACTTTGTTTAGGAGTTTTGTGTCTGTGTTCATGAGGGATCATGGTCTGCCGTGTTCTTTTCTTCTGACGTCCTGTCTCTCAGGGACCACTGAGGCTGTCCTTTGTTGCTTGATGTCCGATATCTTGAGAACTGTTGTTTCCTGTATTTTATTCTCTGTTTTAGGTGTTTCAGGGGTGTGTTGGGGGACCCCCTCCTTGTTCCACAGCTTACCTGGACACGGAGGTCTTCTTGACCCATTTTTGCTTCATTTCCAATGTGAGGACCTCAGGACGCCTGGGTGGCTCAGGTGGTTAAGCGTCTGACTTCAGCTCAGGTCATGATCTCACGTTCATGGGTTTGAGCCCCACGTTGGGCTCTGTGCTGACAGCTGGGAGCCTGGAGCCTGGAGCCTGCTTCGGATGCTGTGTCTCCCTCTCTCTCTCTGCCCCTCCCCTGCTCACACTCTCTCTCTCTTTCTTTCTCTCCCTCAAAAATAAATAAACATTAAAAAAAAATAAATATGAAGGCCTTGGTTACCAAATCCAACATGTGAAAAGAGCCTACCGCCCAGACCCCTGGTCCGCTCTTAATGGCCCCATGTCATGCTTTCACACAAAGTGAAACCTGTGTCCCCGTGACCATATCACATCTTTTGGACTAGCACAGAGACCTGTACTTTGGCTTGCTAACTAAAAAGTAAACCTCCTTCACCGCACCCAGCCTCGTCTGACAATCGAGTTGTGCCCTGAGTTTTTTAGGGAGAGAGCTATTAAGAGCAGAATATTCTCCCCCTCTTACCCTTTGACAACTGTTGCTAACATCTGTGTGTCTGGTTGAGTAAGAAAATTTGCAGGTGTTCTGTCCAAAACCCTTGGCCCTTGGTCTGATCCAGATAGGCTTTATCCTAGCACACCCCCCTACAGAAGGAAGTTTATTCCTCAGACCCTTTGCCTTATCTTCTTATTATCTTATTATCTCTTCCTGGAGACTTGACATTGGTAAGGGATATCATGCACCCTGTGTTATGATGCCAACATATTCTCTTGTCTAGGAACAGCCATTGAGTCTGGAGAAGGAATGACGTACTTTGTGCCCATCATTGATGGCTGTCCTTTGCATCAGTCAACCATCCAGACGGACATGGCAGGCCAAGACCTAACCTCGTATCTCCTGCAACTATTGACAGGCGGTGGGCACTCGTTGGTGAGCACAGGTAGGAAATTGCCATTCTTGTCCAGGTGAGCCAATCCCTGGGGTGTAATATCCTTCTTGGCTGTTCAACCTGCAGCCCTCAGTTTGTAAAGCTAAGGCTACTTGACCGTGATTCAAGTCTTACAAATAACTTTACCTATGTTTAGGGACACCTAGTGACTCATAATGACAATGGGGATGATGGTGATGAGGATGATGATGAGGATGGTGATGATGGTGATGGTCATGGTGACATGATGACGACGATGGGTTAAGCTTTACGGAATAGTTACTCTGTGTCAGCCACCCAGAAGGTGGGAGGGGTGCGACCTTCCAGATGTTTCCGGGTGAGGGGGCCTGGCTGGCTGGGGCAGCTGTCAGCAGGAGAGGGCAGCCCTGAGCTGTTCGCGACCAACATTCACAGCAGGTGGGGATCGGGGCACCAACAGCAGCCCCTGCTTTAACAGGTGATGAGATCGGGTTTGATCTTCCAGCCCCTAGAAACACAGGCCATCCATAGCAGGATATCAACACGTAACACGCAGGCGGTTTCCAAATGTTTGCACCTCGGTTCAGGACACCCCTGCTCTGCCGTTCTCTCCCACAAGCCCAGGCCCCCGGCATACGTTGCAGATCACGAGGCGCTGGGATCTGAGATGAAAACGGGAACAGGTGCTATGATTGTGCCGCCTCGTCCCCACCGTGAGGAGCTGAAGCTTCAGGAAGGTGCTCCCTGGGGACGGGCTTGCCTCTGTGAACCATCTCAGGTCACGCCCTTCTCTGTCTGGCCCTTGGCCTTTCCCCCCATAGGCGACCGGGAGCACGTCCGGAGCATAAAAGAACAATACTGCTACGTGGCTTTGGACTTTGACAAGGAAAAAGTAAAAACGGACTCGCCTTCCTACGCCCAGAAAGTTCAGCTGCCCGATGGCCAGGAGGTCACCCTCGGGCAGGAGAAGTTCTTCTGCCCCGAAGTGCTTTTCCAGGCAGACCTCATGGGTGAGTGGTGGGAAGGGGCCAGGGGTGAGCCCAGATGCACACAGTAGGGCCGCTGTACGGGGGACGGAGCCCGGCAGTCACAAGGGGGGCGCTGTCTTCAGTAGTGAGTAGGTGCCCATTTCTAATTCCTGTGGGAGCAACTATCACTTATTGAGCACCTACTGTATGCCTGTGACTCTGCCGACCTTTGTACGCGGGCCTGCAGCCTTCAATCCTGCCCCATGTGCCGTGGCTCACGTTACAGGTGAGGAAACCCAGTGCAGAGCACTAAACACTTGTCAGGTGTGCCTGAGTCCCCGGCTGGACCCCGCACTGCCCTTCCGCTGAGTGACTCCTACTCCGCCTGCCTACACAATAATTTGAAAAATGCAAATGGAGACAAAACAGAAGGGCGAAAACCACAGATTCTGAGGGAACCGGAAACATTTTGGCTGATGTAGAGATTTTTTTTTTTAAAGTTCTAGTACGGGTAACACAGTGTGGTGTTAGTTCCAGGCGCACGAGTTAGTGAGTGACTGTTTTTGCTTCGTGTTACAACCCCCCAGCTCCGTCCACGTTGCTGCGAATGGCAAGATCTCATACTTCTTTGTGGCTGAGGAATATTCCCATGCGTGTATACCGCCTGTCCTTTGCGGGACTGTGGACAACAGCCAGACTATGGGAGCAGCCCCACAAAACCGCTTCCCCAGGATTAGTACCTAGGATTAGTACCTCGTCAGGATGTGGCTTTTACATGTGGCGCGGGCGAGCTGAGTTTACCTCTGCTCTCCTCATTGGAGTTTGCGGGGGATAAAGGCTTCAAACATGGCCCATGCCCCCCGAAATATTAAGTTGGATAAAGGAAACCATCGTCGGATGAATTTTCTTGCCCACAACGTGACCCTTCTCCTCCGCATCTGGGGGGACCTCAGTGAGCGTGAACACGGCCAACCCCGTGATGAGAGCCGAGCATCGGCGGCCCGCGTTCACGTTCGTCGGGCCAGGCACGTTCTTGATGATTCTGGCAAATCAGCCTTTTCGTTCTTTATCCCAAGGCTGTGCGGTAGGTCCTATCCCAGGTGAGGAGAGGGAGTAACCGTCAGGCACCCCCGGCCACCCCTCCCAGAAGCTCTCAGTGCTGAACACACCGGAATACACGCCCTTGTCCTTGAGGGCTGTTCTCTGCATACTTGTGTTTATGTCTATGGACTAATGATGAGTCAAGAAGATGTCAGCTAGACGTATTGTGGCGATCGTTGCGCAATATATACAAATAATGAATCATTAAGTTGTACGCCTGAAACGAATATAATGTATGCCAATTACACCTCAATAAAACATAATTTCTTTTTTTTTTTTTTTTTAAATTTTTTTTAACGTTTTATTTATTTTTGAGACAGAGAGAGACAGAGCATGAACGGGGGAGGGGCAGAGAGAGGGGGAGACACAGAATGGAAGCAGGCTCCAGGCTCTGAGCCATCAGCCCAGAGCCTGACGCGGGGCTCGAACTCACGGACCGCGAGATCGTGACCTGGCTGAAGTCGGACGCTTAACCGACTGCGCCACCCAGGCGCCCCTTATAATTTCTTTTTTTAAAAAAGGAATCATCAGTATAATTTTTCAAAGGCCACCCGAGCAAGGACGTTGCCTCTGCAGAAATCTGTTCAGAAAGTAATAGGCCGTGGCATTAAAGGTTAATAATTGTCAGTAACATCTGAATATAAATCATCTCAGATGAGAGAGGAGAAGTAATATTTGTGTATTCAGCCGTCAGCCGTTGAGCCCCACACATAAGGGCCCTGTGGTCGGTGGTGCTGATGTTTGCCCACTGCCCTTGGAGCTGAGATCCGGGGGGAGCCGTGACCCCCGCCCCCCACCCCCACCCTGTGCTTGCAGCTGGGAGGAGAGATCCCAAGGGTGAAGCCGGCCGAGTCTCTGGCCCCCAAACTTCTGTCTCTTTCCGCCCGTCCCGACAGGGAGAAACGACCTGGGCATCCATATGAAGGCCTTCCAGAGCATCAGCTCCTGCAGCCCCGCCCTCTGGAAGATTCTCTTCGGCCACGTTGTCTTGTCTGGAGGTACTGGCTCCTGTTCCGGCCTGCGGTTCCGGATGCAGAGGGAAATATCCACCCTCGTTTCCCCTACAATTAACGTGAAGGTACAGTCCCCCTGATGCACCCTTTGGGGGCTTCCTGATTTCATCCCATGGATATTTCTGGAATAACAGGGTTTCTGGTGTGCCAGGCACGTTGTCAGGTGCTCGGGGAAGCATCAGTAAACAGAAGTGTGGAAGATCCTCGGCGCTTACGTTCCGGGGGCGTGGGGGGAGCCATAAACAACACGAATCCAGACAGTAGGGAATAAATGTGTTAGGAGGGGCTATAAGTCACAGGGGAAGCCACGGAGGAAGCAGGGGTGAGTAGTCAGGGTGGGTCTCCTCTGGAAGGAGCAGGGGAGCCACGGGGATATCTGAGGAAGCGCAGAGGGAACAGCCCCTGGGGCGGCCCAGAGGCGTGCTTCCAGAAGGAAGGGCTGGGAGGGGCTGGCCGGGGCTGAGACAGGAGAAGGGCTGTGTGAGGCTTGTACCCAGAGGACGGGGAGGTTTGAGCAGAGCCAGGCTGGACGGCGGACTTTGGGGGCGGGGCGCAGACTGTCAGGTGCAGGTGTCAGGTGGGCCGGGGATGTAGGGGTGAGGGGCGAGGGTCGCCAGGGAGGAGGCAGCCTGAACGGCCATCCCTGCAGTGGGGTGCGTGGCTCGGGGAGGTAAGTGGCGCTCTGGTGCCAGTCGGAGAGCAGACCAAGGATGTTACGGAGTTTGGAGCTGGGACGGGGGCTCTGGCGGGCTCCACGAGCCCAGGGAGGGGTGTAGACGGGAGGAGGACGGGCTCAGGCGGCCGGGGGAGAGGCAGGCCCGAAGCCCGTCCCCTGCTCGAGGAGGCCCGTCACCCCGCCCGGCCCCGGCCTTGCGCCGGCTTCCCCCGTCGTCTTGGCACCTTGTAAAAGCTTTAAGTTAATGGCCTCTGCCTTTTAGAGGAGTGCTAGCTTTACGGAGAACGGAGTAGAAAGGGGACAGTTCTACGCACTCCCTGCCTCGGCCCGTTGCACACACATCTAGCTCGAGCGTGATGCGTCTGTCGCCCAAAAGAGCCGGCATCGGTGCCTCACTACCGACCCGAGTCCCTGGCTCATGGAAGGCTCCTCCTGGGCTCGCACCCTCTGCCGGTTTGGGGGGACGTGTGGTGGCGGGTGTCCACCCCGACGGTCTGACGGAGTCGCTCCCTGCCCTGGGGCTCCCGTGCCCGCCTGGTCACCCCGCCCCTGCCCCCGGCGGCCACTGGCCCTCTCCCGGTCGGTCCCCAGGTTGTCCCTTCCCCAGAATGTCCTGGTCAGACTGACTTCTCTTTGGCCCCGGTTTTCACAACTGCTTTTCTTTTTTTCTCCCTATGGAAGTGGCTCGCGGTCATGGCAGAAAACCTACAAGTAAGGTCTAGGTAAGGGGTTGGGAACTCCTGGCCCCCTTAGCACAGTGCAGAATGTACCTTGCTGACTGTGTCTCTAACTCGACCGAGCTGGCTCGGGCACAAGCCCAGCCTGGCTGGCCGAGGCTGGAGGGACAGACCCACCCACGCCATGGGGGTTAAATAAAGGCCTCCCTCCCCCTCGGCCACCCTGGGCCAGCCTGCTCTTTGCTCGCTTCTGGCCTCGCGGCCTCTGCTGCTACGCGGTGTCCCATGTCAGCTGGGCCTCAGGCAGGCCGCGGGCCCCCCCGACCTGCCGCGCGGGGGCCCCCACAACGGGCTTCTACGTTGCAGCTCTCGGGAGCCCCTGCCGGAGACGCCAGCCCCCTCGTGTCCCGAGGCCCCCGCTCACCGCTACCCTTTGCACCCCCCCGCCAGGTCAAGGTACGGGCACTCGGCACACCGCGTGGGCAGGGGCTGAGCCGCTACGTCCCCGCAGACCCACGGGCTCTGCCGCCAGCACACCCGCCAGGGTCCAGAGGCGGGAAGTGTGGACGGACTGAGTCCCTCTGTCCCTGAGCTCCCCAGCAGCCACCTCGTGCCTCAGCCCGGCTTTCAGGCCTGCTGGCAGGTGGGGGGCTCTGAGAGAACTTTCTGGCTCAGTTCTCAGTGTCTTCTGCTACCTGCCCAGAGCCCCACCTGCCCCCTGGCCTACCTGCTTCCCTCCCTCCCTCCTTCCCCAGCCAGACTTGGTGGTGGCCGGACTATGGTGGCCGGACTTGGTGGCCAGACTTTGGTGGCCGGACTATGGTGGCCGGACTTGGTGGCCGGACTTGGTGGCCAGACTTTGGTGGCCGGACTATGGTGGCTGGACTTGGTGGCCGGACTTGGTGGCCAGACTATGGTGGCCGGACTTGGTGGTGGCTGGACTATGGTGGCCGGACTTGGTGGCCGGACTTTGGTGGCCGGACTATGGTGGCCGGACTTGGTGGCCAGACTTTGGTGGCCGGACTATGATGGCCAGACTTTGGTGACCGGACTTGGTGGCCAGACTTTGGTGGCCGGACTATGGTGGCCGGACTATGGTGGCCAGACTTTGGTGACTGGACTTGGTGGCCAGACTTTGGTGGCCGGACTATGGTGGCCGGACTTGGTGGCCAGACTTGGTGGCCGGACTTTGGTGGCCGGACTTGGTGGCCTGACTTGGTGGCCAGACTTTGGTGGCCGGACTATGGTGGCCGGACTTGGTGGCCAGACTTGGTGGCCGGACTTTGGTGGCCGGACTATGGTGGCCGGACTTGGTGGCCTGACTTGGTGGCCAGACTATGGTGGCCAGACTTTGGTGGCCGGACTATAGTGGCCGGACTTGGTGGCCAGACTTTGGTGGGCCACGGTGACATTGAGAGTGAGCGCAGGGCAGCCATCCGTGCTTTGGTTAGCGTGGGTCCATCCTCCCTCCCCGCCCCTGCCACCGGCCGGCAGTCACTGGGACAACAGAGAAGATTCGCGAATTCCCAGGAAAGGCAAACCCGGAGACGCACAAGGTCCCCCACGTCGGAGCCCTGTTTGTACGCATGTCATAGAATGTGCAGGAGGGCGGGACGCTGTGACCCGCCCATCCCTTCCATTGCTTCCTCACCACGAAATAGTAGCTGTCGCCGGCTTCCGTGCCCGAGAGGCACGCCCACACAGGGTTCCTGAGTCTGCAGTCGGCCTCCACGATCGCGTGCTCAGTGCCGTCCGTGGCCTCGGGGAGTTGGCACGGGCCTGCCTCCTCCCTGCGGATGCCTGCGGCCCCATTATTTCATCTTACCCGCCGTCCCAGACCTTGGCCCCTCGGGCCCTCGTGCGAGGCCCCGCGCCCTCCACGCGCCGGCTCTCGGGGGCACTCAGCGTCAGCGCCGTGGCCTGCAGTGAGGTCACTAAATCAGAAGGGACGGCACAGCTTAGTCCCGAATGGAAGTCAGGGGCGTGTGTCCTCCTGCCTCCGTGCACTGTGTCCCGACCACTCCCGCAGCGGGAATCTGTCCGGCCGTCGGCTTTGTCCCGCCCCGCTGCGGCCGAGCTGACATGTGGACCAAGCTTTTCCACCCACCCCTCTTCTGAGTCCTCAGGGAAGCCCTCCAGCCCCCCAAAACTCCTCCATATGAAGCTCGAAGGTGCACCTGTCTCCCTTCACTGCCACCGCCTGATGCCCTCCCGTCTGGACTCTCCCTGGAAGGAAGGGGGTGCAGCGCACTTAACCTCCATGGCGCCCCCCCCCCCCGGTCCTTCCTCTGAAGGAGGGAGAACCGCTTCCGAGAGCCGCTGGTTCCCACGGGCCAGCCTTCAAAACGATCCTTCCTCCCGACAACCCAAATCCTGCCCCAACAGGATTCTTGGGATAAAGCTCTGGTCACCATTTACCCTTATTTCTTTACAATTTTTTTTTTTCTGCCTTAGAATCCACGTCTACACGTGGATTTCCTGAGCCAGAAACATGTGCTCGGCGTCAGGCTACTTGAACAGATGGCCAGATTGTGCCCGGGAGCCGCCGGCCTCCGGGCCGGTCGGCACAGGGGGACAGCGGCTCGCGCCCGTCCGCTCGTTCGGGCACGGGGACATCGGTTGCTTTTCTAGGCTTTTCTTTGCTTTTGCCTTTTTGGGAACTGAAGGGTGGCTGACACACGACGTCACGTTAGCTTCAGGGGTGAGACCCAGCGGGTATGTTGTGCTCACTGCGGGTGTGGGGGGCACCTGCCACCAGGCAGCCCGATGACAGTGCCACGGTGGCCGAGTTCACCTGTGCCTTCCCCCACCGGAAGCCCATGCCTCCCACCCCCCTTCACCCCTTCTGCACGAGACCCTGGTTTTAAAGCTCTTCCAACTGGCCGGATGGAAAGCACATGGTGGCTCTAATTCGCGTTTCTTTAATTCCTGCTGAAGGTGAGTACTTCTGCGGGTCTCCCTGCTGTTGGGAGTTTTTCCTCTTAATTTTCTTTTTTATATCATTTTTTAAAAATGTTTCATTTTCTTTTTGAGACAGACAGAGACAGGGAGTGAGCAGGGGAGGGGCAGAGAGGGAGGGAGACACAGAATCCAAAGCAGGCTCCGGGCTCCGAGCCGTCAGCGCAGAGCCCGATGCGGGGCTCGAACTCACGGACCGTGAGATCACGACCTGAGCCGACGTCGGATGCTTAGCCGACTGAGCCTCCCAGGCGCCCCCTCTTTATTTTCTTTTCTAAACTTTCTTAAAGCTTTTGCTTATGTCAACCCTTTGGCCGTTTTTCTGTTGGTAGTTTTGCGTTCCTCTGAATGCGTGAACCGTCCCAGTTTTGGGCACGCTTTTGTTTGCTTTTGCGTGTGTGTTCAGAGAAGATGCAGAGGTCACAGGTGACTCTTCCCAGTGACAGCCTGTGGGTGGCAGCAAAGACGGGCGGAGGATGTGGGTGCCTGGGACTGACTGTCTCCTCTCTGCCTGATGCCTGGCCCTGAAGGTGCTCTGTTCCCCGCTCCTGACTCGCAATTTCGGCAGCGTTTTTTCTCTTAACCAACAGCAGCCTATGTTTTCGCCCCAGGCAGGGTTCTGTGGTGTGACAGAGCCGGTGAGGGACGGTAACTGACTCTGGTGACTCATCCTCCCTCACCCCACTGCTACCTGGACTTTCCAAGTCCTCTCCCCAGATCCCCTTTCCCCGCGGATCCCTGTAGCAGTGCGTTTGCCTTCTCGTTTTACAAAAACAAGGCTGTCCTCTCCTGATGTGTCTATGGGCGTCAAGGAAAGGCAGTGAACGCGTCAGGATGACAACTGTCTGACCTTGCGCAGGTGACTCGAACCTTGCAGAGCAGTGGTCCCCCTCTGGCGATGGGAGCACGGATGTCTGGCTCCTCCCAGCCCAGAAGTGCCCTGACCTGGCTTGGAGGCTGCCCCTCTCCAAATCCAAGGTGCGGGGAACGCACGCGGGGGCAGGTGTCGATGCGGGAGTCAGAGCGAGGCACGGTACAAGTCTCCAGGGCTGTGCACCCCAACGTTCACGGGGTTTCTCGAGGTTGTTTGTGACTCTTGTTTGCTTATCCGTATTTTCTAATTTTTCTGCAAAACACCCATGCCTCCCACATGGACTTTAACCAACTCGGAGATGTGCCGTAGATCTCAGAGTGAGTCTCAGAGCCAAGGGTGACTCCTTCCCGCTCTTGCTCCTTTTGTCCCGTGGTTTGAAGCTACGGGCAGTCGGCACGTGCACCGACAAGCACGTGTAAAGGTTGGAATGCATTGCATTTGCACGGAGGGAAGAAATGACCATCCGTGAGGTGTGTTCAGGGGGTTTATGTCTCAAATTTGGAGTAGTATTTTGATTCTGGCTTCTTTCTCTCCCTCCTCTGACCCCTCCGCCCCTGCCTCGCCCCCCTCCCCTCCCTCTCCTGCTCTCCCCTCTCTCTGCCTCCTCCACCCTATCCAGGTATCCACCTGCCCCAACTCCACGTACGGCGCCTGGGTGGGGGGTTCCATCCTGTGCTCGCTTTCCACCTTCAAGGACATGTGGGTCACCAGCCAGGAGTATAAGGACATCGGTTCCTCTGTCATCAGCAGGAGAAGCTTCTGATTTGTGGCTTTGTGGATGCCATCTTCTGGCCCACCGATGCCAACTCCACCTTGGCCGGGCTGATCAGTGCTGAGAACCAGCTCGAATGTGACGGTGGCCAGTCCTCCCTGGACTTCCATCAGCCTGGTCAATAAAGGACAGACAGTCTGGGCAAGGCTGGCAACATCTTGGGAAATGCTCATGGGCGGTCGCTTTGTTGATGCAAGGTCACGAAGGGGAGGGGACTTCTGCCGACCCCCGTGGATTGATCAGCACGGCTGAATGTGTGGCAGCAAGGGACATCCCCCGGGCTCAGTGCCATAAACAAAAGTCTGTTTCCCACTCACGCTGCATGTCCGTTGAAGGCCAGCGGGGCTCTTTCCTAGATTGTCCCCATGGCAGAATCTGACCCACAGAGCAGACCCCGTCTGGAACGTTGTCATTTACTGGGGGTGAGGACAAGAGTGCCCGGTGGCCCTTTCACTGGCAATGAAACACTCCAGCCGGACAGGGACACGGAGCACATCTGCCCACAGTTAATTGTCCGGAACAAGTCACATGGCCCCCAAGCACCACAGGGGCTGGGAAGTGCCATCCTTCTGCAGACGTGACACCCCAAATGGGAAGGATGAAGCACGTGCTCTGGTTCAGGAGGGCACTGTTGGGGCGGCAAGGGGCCTGGTGTCCTTCTGGTGGCTTTAATCCTCATGCCCGGCTGTGAGATTGGTTTATTAAGGCTGATTTCATGATTCAGGAACTGAAGCTAACAGAGGCTAATTAACTTGGTGAAGGTCATTACACAATGACTAGGATTTCAAATCTGTGGATAAACCTTGTAGGGGTGCAGAGGGTGAGCATTGCAGGGGAGAAGGAACCACAGACAGTGTAGAAGCATTTCCCCCACTGAAGACACGTTTTCCATGTGGACAGAGCCCTGGGAGAGTCCCACACACAGACGCTGCCTGATGACACTTCCGAGCATGGAAGGCGATAAATAAATTCTAGAGGCAGTGAGAGAAAACAGCAGCAAAGAATCCGGTGAAGAAATGGGCAAAAGACATGAACAGACACTTTTCCAAAGAAGACAACCAGATGCCCAGCAGACACATGAAAAGATGCTCCACATCACTCATCATCAGGGAAATACAAATCAAAACCACACTGAGATACCACCTGACACCTGTCAGAATGGCTAACATTAATACTTCAGGCAACAACAGATGTTGGCGAGGATGCGGAGAGAGAGGATATCTTTTGCATTCTTGGTGGGAATGCAAACTGGTGCAGCCACTCTGGAGAACGGTATGGAGGTTCCTCAAAAAATTAAAAATAGAACTACCCTCTGACCCGGCAATTGCATTACTAGGTACTTATCCAAGGGATATAGGTGTGCTGTTTCGAAGGGACACATGCACCCCAATGTTTACAGCAGCACTATCGACAATAGCCAAAGTACGGAAAGAGCCCAAATGCCCATCGATGGATGAATGGATCAAGAAGATGTGGTACACACACACACACACACACACAGGAATACTACTCAGCGATGAAAAAGAATGAAATCTTGCCATTTGTGACAACATGGATGGAACTAGGGGGTATGATGCTAAGTGAAACAAGTCAGAGGAAGACAGATCTCTTATGATTTCACTCATGTGGAATTTGAGAAACAAAACAGTCGAACATAAGGGAAGGGAAGCAAAAATAAGACAAAGGCAGAGAGGAGGCAAACCATGAGAGACTCTTAAATACAGAGAACACATTGAGGGATGCTGGTGGGGCTTTGGGTGGGGGGATGGGCTAAGTGAGTGACGGGCACTGAGGAGGGCACTTGGGATGAGCACTGGGTGTCATCACATAAGTGATGAACCACTAAATTCTATTCCTGAAACCACTATTACACGATATGGTAACTACCTTGAATTTAAATTTTTAAAAATGGGGGGAAAAAGCAAGCAGGTAAACTCTAAAGTACGGCTACCAGGAAAAATCCAGGATGCCAGCTACGTATGATTTTCAGAAGTACAACCACCAGCATCTAGAAGAAGCACGTCCCAAACATTGCACGTGGTTTTATTTGCTAAATCTGGCAAGTGTACTGGGAAAGAAAGAGGTCCAAGTGCATCCACACTCCTACCTGCAAAGCAGGTGCCGGAAGAGAAAAAGCTGAAGGACATTTCCCACCTCGTCCAACCGGGCTTGAGATGTTGGAAGGAGATACTCTGGCGGCAAAGACCCAGAAAATTTGCCACCCCCCTCTGCAGACACGCACAGCCACGCGGGACCTCCTCCCCGCTCCGGGCAGTGGTGCTTGAAGGTATAAATCAGGGTACTTGTCAGGTAGTAAGCCCTTACAGAACACTTTTCTTACTTGTGAGCGGACAACTGAATCTAAAGCGGCGTGAGGCAGACGGGCCGCTGCCCTTTTTCATATTCTGACTTGTGTACCATATGCATCAAACTTTAAAACGTCACTTTAGGGGGCGCCCTGTGGGGGGGGGCTCATGGGTTAAGGGTCTGACTTCAGCCCAGGTCACAATCTCGCGGTCCGTGGGTTTGAGCCCTGCGTCGGGCTCTGTGCGGACAGCTTGGAGCCTGGAGCCTGCTTCAGATTCTGTGTCTCCCTCTCTCTCTGCCCCTCCTCCACTCATGCTGTGTGTCTCTCTGTCTCTCAAATATAAATAAAAGTTAAAAAACTAAAAAAAAAATCACTTTAAATAACTTGGGGGTAACCAATGGGAGATAACAATGAACAGTACATTTGTGGCATGAATTTACAAAGGAAAGCTGGAAAGGGACATGCCAGGGGCCTGGGGACAAAATAAACAGATGTCGAATAAAATCCAAGCAAAATCATTAGAAGAATCAGATATTTCACTTATGAAGGGTGAGGAGCAGCCGTATTTGAGATGTAAATCTTTTTACCTCTTTCGGTGCATGTAGCTTTAAGGCTCAGCAAGTGAAGGGGATGGGATCTAGAATACTCCGAGAACATCTCAATCTAGAATATGCCAAGAGCTTCTCGATCTAGAATACGCCAAGAACATCTCGATCTAGAATACGCCAAGAGCTTCTCGATCTAGAATACGCCAAGGGCTTCTAGATCTAGAATACGCCAAGGGCTTCTCGATCTAGAATATGCCAAGAGCTTCTCAATCTAGAATACGCCAAGAACATCTTGATCTAGAATACGCCAAGGGATTCTCGATCTAGAATATGCCAAGGGATTCTCGATCTAGAATACGCCAAGGGCTTCTCGATCTAGAATACACCAAGAGCGTCTCGATCTAGAATACGCCAAGAGCATCTCGATCTAGAATACCCCGAGAACATCTCGATCTAGAATACGCCAAGAGCGTCTCGATCTAGAATACGCCAAGAACATCTCAATCTAGAATACGCCAAGAGCTTCTCGATCTACAATACGCCAAGGGCTTCCAGAGCTAGAATACGCCAAGGGCTTCTCGATCTAGAATATGCCAAGAGCTTCTCAATCTAGAATACGCCAAGAACATCTTGATCTAGAATACGCCAAGGGATTCTCGATCTAGAATATGCCAAGGGATTCTCGATCTAGAATACGCCAAGGGATTCTCGATCTAGAATACGCCAAGAGCTTCTCGATCTAGAATACTCCAAGAGCTTCTTGATCTAGAATACGCCAAGGGCTTCTCGATCTAGAATACACCAAGGGCTTCTAGATCTAGAATACGCCAAGGGCTTCTCGATCTAGAATATGCCAAGAGCTTCTCAATCTAGAATACGCCAAGAACATCTTGATCTAGAATACGCCAAGGGATTCTCGATCTAGAATACGCCAAGGGATTCTCGATCTAGAATACCCCAAGAGCGTCTCGATCTAGAATACGCCAAGAACATCTCGATCTAGAATACGCCAAGGGCTTCTCGATCTAGAATACTCCAAGAGCTTCTTGATCTAGAATACGCCAAGAGCTTCTCGATCTAGAATACGCCAAGGGCTTCTCGATCTAGAATACGCCAAGAACATCTCCCATTCGGGATTAACACACCCCTGATCGCAGAATTCATTTGTGTTCTCGTGAGTGACCATGCCGTTGTCCCAGCTGCTCAGCCAGAACCTCTACAGTAATTCTTTATTTTATTTTATTTTTTTAGTTTACTTATTTATTTGGAGAGAGAGAGACAGAGAGCGCGAGTGGGGGAGGGGCAGAGAGTGAGGGAGAGAGAGGGTCCCAAGCAGGCTCCGAACTCTCAGTGCGGCTCACGCGGGGCTCGGACTCATGAACCATGAGATCATGACCTGAGCCAAGACCAAGAGTCGGACATGCCACCGACTGAGTCCCCCGGGCACCCCCCGCACCCCTGAAGTCATTGTTGATGCTTCACGTCCACGGCCCACATAAAAGATTGGCAAATTCTGTCGATTCTACCCGCTAACAACATCCAGAGTCCAAGTACGTCCCACATGCCGCTGCTCTCCCAGAGGCCATGCCTCCACCGCCTCCTCTGGGCTTGGCGACAAGCTGCCCCCTCCCACCCAGCGGCCCGCGTGGTCTTTGGGACACAGGTGCCATCACGGCACTCGTGGCTTAGGGGACACTCACTGCAGCCTCACCGACACACCTCCCAGCCACCGAGATGGTTATTAGGAAACAAAAACCCCGGAAACAAGCGTTGGCGACAGCGTGGGCAAGTCGGACGCTTCGTGCACAGAATCACCACGCGAGCAGCTGTCCTGCCTCTGGTGCTCGCCCGGAGGCACCACAAGCAGGGAAATGTGTGCACACGGCCTCCACACCACCGTGTCCATCGCCTGCTGATGGGGTCCATCCACACAAGGCAATGGCACCTGCTTACAGCCCTGGGGACGTGACGCTGAGGGAACCGGGCCGGTCACAAGGGCGCAGATGCTGCGAGATCCCACTCCTATGAGGTCCGTGCAGTCGTCAGACCTGTAGAGACAGAGACTGGGTGGGCGCTGGGGCGGGGGGAGGGGCCGGGGGTCCGTGTGTCGTGGGAACAGAAGTTCAGTCGGGGACGATGGGCAGCTCTAGAGACAGATGTTGGTGACGGTTGCGAGATAACGGGAACGCACCTCATGCAGGTGAGCCGGGCACTTAGACACGGTTAAGACGGTAAAATCCGTGCCGTCACAATAAACAAAACAGTCCCCCGTGGCCCCTCATCCCAGAAGGAGACATACAGCCTCAACTGGGTCTTTGCCTATGTGACCTGCCGGCTGCCGCCTCTGTGATGTCATGCTCCTTGCACTGTGCCCCTCACTCCCCTGCTCTGCACGCTGCTCTGACTCACTCCCAACCCGGGGCCTTTGCACGTGCCAGTCCTGCTGCCCGGGACACGGGGGCCCCAGATAGCTGCTTGCCGACTGGCTTCCTCGCGGCGCTCAAGTCTGTGCTGAAACTTTCTTTGGTACGGGGCCTTCCCTGACCGTACGGCCCTACCCCCCACCACTCTGCCCTACTCACCCCTGGGAGCTCCTATCACCCCCACCTAGTGTCTGTCTGCGAATCGTCTGTCCCCAGCCGGACCGCCCGCTCTGCCGGGGCAGGGACTTTGTTCCCTGCTGAGTCTTGGCACACTGTTCCCCAAGACGGTCAGCAGGTACTTGTTGAACAAATGAACGAGTGAATGAATGACAGAGATGAACAGAAGGGAGAAACGCAGGTAGATGAGAACATCGTGGATCGGTGTGCAAACTCACGGGGAGATTTCTTCGGAATCGGGTGGACTGTAGATTCCACCGGCTTCGGGGAACAAGGGCAACGTGAGAAAGCTATTGCTCGACACCTGCCAAGTGGAGAGGCACGCCCGCGTCTCTGGGGCAGCTTGTGGGGGGCCGGGCCCCCTCGCTCACTGCTGGGGGTGCGTCCCGTCGGCAGGGCTCTGGGGGGCGCTTTAATTACGATCCCTCCTCCCGTATTCTAGTTCGTCTTCTCACTGGACGAGGTTCTGTTCCCGTACGAGACCCTTCAGGGAGGGCCTGCTGGCGACAAGCTCTGATGTCTGTCTGACAATGTGCATATTTGGCCCACCCTTAAAAAAGAATCTTCACTAACAGCTCACGTGCCGTGAAAGCGTCCCACTTAAAGTGTGTAACCCGGTGGTGTTTGATGTGTTCACAGAACTTGTCACCAGCACCGCTGTGATGAACCCGGAAAGAACCCGGTCGCCACGAGCCCTCACTCTCCCCGCCCTCCCCTACCTCCCGTCTCTGTGGATCTTCGTCTCACAGAGACATTTTATATAAGTAGAATCACGCGGCCCGTGGCCTTCGGGGACTGGCTCCTCTCACCGAGTGTGTTTTCAAGGTCCATCCACGTGGTGCGAATATCAGCAATTCTTTCCCTGTTACTGCTGAATGACGCCCCCTTGCACGGAGGGACCCCATTTTGTTTTTAACGTTTATTTATTTTTTTTGGGACAGAGAGAGACAGAGCATGAACGGGGGAGGGGCAGAGAGAGAGGGAGACCCAGAATCGGAAGCAGGCTCCAGGCTCTGAGCCATCAGCCCAGAGCCTGACGCGGGGCTTGAACTCACGGACCGCGAGATCGTGACCTGAGCCGAAGTCGGACGCTCAACCGACTGAGCCACCCAGGCGCCCCGAGGGACCCCATTTTGTTTGTCCATTCGCTTTTTGACGCTCACTGCTTCCAGTGTAGACGCATAAGCTCCCTCCCCGCGGGCTAGACCGGATCGACCTTCGGCTGACCTTGGGTGCCGTGGGGTGAAGATGGCTGGAGGCCGGGTCCCAGAATCCCTGCCCGGAGGAGAAGCACTGAGACCCTTAGACACTCAGCCAGCACACTGGTGTTGGGGTGAGCCGTGGACACGGCGGGCTGGCCGCTAAAGCAGCTGGTGCCTCCTGGACCGATACACGCGGGGACACACCCTGGGGGGAAACGGAGGCACTGAAGCTTGGTTTTATCACATGAGCCCTGAAGCCAGCCAGACCTCAGGCTTCCAGCTCAGTCAGATGAAAAACATCGCCTGCCCTTTTTTGTTCTACACGTTTTCCTTGAGCTTTTCTTTATCACCCGGGAACCAGCTAACCCTACGCGACACAAGGTACGATCTGCCATAGCCAACTAGGAAATAACATTCGGGAAAGATAACGCAACACCCGGGGAGGAAAGCCAGGCGCATAAGACGTGGGAGACTCACAGGAAGAAAACCGCGAGCTTCTACCGGCACGCCAAAGAGGACCCGGACGTGGGGACGGGACAGCGCGGCCCGGCCCGAGAGGACAACGCGCGGGGTGTCTACTCTGCCAACAGGCTCCTCCGCGAGGTGTGCAGACAATAGCCTTTCCTGACAGCCGGCAGCCCGCCCCGGCCCCGGCTTCTCCCCTTCCCGGCATGGCCCAGTGGCATGGTCCCGGCACGTCACAGGCGTTAGGCTTGGGGTACAGCTCGTCTGGACAGGAGGTCAGGACCCTTGTCGTCCTGCACTCTTTCTCCCTTCTGGGTACTCCTCTGGGTGTGGCTTGGGGAGGTTTATACCCACCCTGCCCTTCCAGGGTGGACGTATGACCAAAGCCTGACTGAAAAGTCCCAGGGAAGGCTCAGCGAGACAGGCCAGGGAGACTTACTTCCAGGACATGACTGCTGGGCAGCCGCTCCCTCCCTCCAAGAGGATACCAGCCTCTTCGATGACAGTGTGAGCTGCTGGCAACGATCGAGGTGAAGGGGACACTGCTTGGGACCGAAGCCGTCACAGAAGAACCTGGGGTGGGGAAGGAGGAAGAGAAAGAGAGAGACTGAGATTCACCACAGCGCTGCTTGAACCAGCTAGGCCTGAACTCCACCTGAGGACTCATTAGTTGAGAGGCCGGTAAATCTCACTGTTGTTTAATCTAGTTGATAATTAAAGATGATTCTTTAGAGCAGACGAGGTCTGGGACACAATCACGTGACTTGTGGGGGATATTTAACCTTTCCCTTGTCTGTGTACGTGAACCCTAATTTTGCGCTTGGACTTCGTCTCAGATGTGCTTTTCCAAACACCCAGCTTTAGAGCGTGAGGATTGCATGCCTTCATCCACTCCCTCGTTCTCGTTCTTTCCAAGAGCCCCCCTCCGCGAGGGTTCGTGCGGTGGGGTGGGTCGAAGTCAAGAGGACCCACATCTGAGTCCTAACTCAGGCACACTCTAGTTGTGAGGCCTTGAACCACTCGGGTCCCCTCCTCCGGTCTCTGTTCTGCCAGCTGCGAAAGCGGGTGTGACCCAGCGAGCGGGACCTGCGGGGTTTTGTTCCGGAAGGGTCCTGATAGAGCCGCGCGTCTCCACGTCTTTGCCGTCAGCACCGTGAGCCCGTGCAGGTTCCCCAGAGCGGAAGCCAGCCTGGCCGAGAGGGCCGTCTCTGCCCCACACCCCAGCCTCCAGAACAGCCGACTTGCACACAAGGAACGTTCTGCCGTCCCCGCGTCCCTCTCCCACACCCGCCCTCCAGATCCTCTGGCTAAAGTTTGGGAGCACCGACGTGTACCGGGTGCCATATGTCGGTGCTCGGCACGAAGAGACACGAGGCGTTGCCCCTGCCTCCCCTGAACTCAGCGAGTGTCTAAGGGAGGTTTTGGGGTGCAGGGGGTGCTGGCGTGAGGCTCAGAGAGGTTCGTGGGTTCCCGCCCCGTGTTCCATGTGGCGGGAGAGAAACAAATCACTGCCCAAGTGTCCACTGCAAGGCGCGTCTCACCTGACTGGCGAAAAGTCCTCCTGGGGAAGAAAGAGCCGAGGGGGGTTTAAACCAGGAATAGAGCGCCACCAGAATCCAGGCGGGGCGGGGTCGCTGGGGCTCAGAGAGGACGAGAGCCACCCACGTCCAGAGATCAGCAGCACGTGGGGTCTCCCGACCTTCCGTGTGGTCTCCCCCCATTAACGCTTGTGCCTCAGAAAGGGCGATCTGTCAGGTGTCCCATTGGCCGAGGGCCGTCCTTTTCCTGAGTGGCCAGTCGGCTAGGCCTGCAGGTGGCAGAAAGAGCCAACGTCCTGGGGCTGGGGACGCGGGCTCTCCAAGGAAGACTCTGATTCTGGTCGTCTCTCCCCTTGGCCAAGCTCCCCCAGCTGTTCTCGGCTGATGGCCTCCAAGCCTGTCCCCAGAGGCTGCTCGGAGCTCGCTTTCTCGGAACAGAACGTGGATGCGGGATGTAGGGGGAGGTGTGGACGGTGTAAAGTCGCCCGTGGCACCCCGGAGGGCCCCATTTGGAAGCTCCCAGCCCTGCCCCGGCACAGGCGGCCCATCCCCTTTCCTCTGGGAGGCTCCGGGGAGCACCTCCTGGCGTGGTTCAAGATGGGGCTACCGAAACCTTCCAGGAGGTCCAGCGGGGCAGTGGAGTTTTGTTCCAGAAGGTTTGTCCAGACAATGGCTCCTGGTCATGGTGCAGAGTGGTGTTAGGATCTTCCACATGAACAGGGGGGGCTAAGAAGCAGCTCTCTGGGCTTGGAAAGCCCCAGGCCGCTGGGCCACCACCTGGGGGGTGGGGCTCGGGGACGTCTGAGACCACCTGCATGCGCCCCCCCCCCCCCCCCCCCGCCGCCTTGGCCTCCGTGGTCTGCGGAACTCCCCTTCCCTGGGGCCAGGAAGTCACCCGTGCTCTGGACATGTCTGAAAGGGCAGAGGGGCACGTTCTCCAGTTGGGTGTCACTCAGCCCCTGCCCGCTGTGTGTCCAGGGACGTCAGGTGAGCACGGCCCTTGGTGCCCTGAGTGGTACGGGTGGAGGGGCGTTCCTGGGCCTGGGGCCCCAAGCGGGCTCAGAGCATGGATGAGGTGGAAACTCTGGCTTCCTGGGTACCACAAAGTAAGGTGAGGGTCAAGGAGCCCTCGCAGCCAGGAATGAGGGGTGATGGAACTAGGGGCCTCCTCCCCAGAGGAGCTGCTGGCAGGGACCCCTGAAGGGGAGGGGTGGGAGCTCATGGAAGTCACACAGCAAGTGCCCACAGCCAGACCACAGACCACAGCAGCGGCACTGGCCAAGGGCGGGATGGTGTCCTCACCCTGGACAGTCAGGTAAGGAGCCATCTCTTCTCCCCGCCTCCACCCTATGCACATTGGAGCACCCAGTGCAGCCAAGAGGATGGGGTGTGATATAAACAAACCCTTCTGCCCTCCTCACTCAGCTGCTCCCCTGGCAGAAGTCAGGGCTGGGCAGTGGGAAGGGGACATAGAAGGAGAAGGTCTTTGAATCAAATGTGACATCCACTCACCCACCCACCCATCCGCCCATCCACCCATCTGCCCATTCAACCATCCATCCATCCATCCATCCACCCGTCCACCCATCCATCCATCTGCCCACTCATCCATCCATCCATCCATCCATCCATCCATCCATCTGTCCATCCATCCATTTATCCATCCATCCACCCGTCCACCCATCCACCCATCTGCCCACTCACCCACCCACCCATCCACCCATCTGCCTACTCACCCACCTACCCATCCATCCATCTGCCCACTCAACCATCCATCCATCCATCCATCTGTCCATCCATCCATTTATCCATCCATCCACCCGTCCACCCATCCACCCATCTGCCCACTCACCCACCCACCCATCCATCCATCTGCCCACTCACCACCCACCCACCCATCCATCCACACATCCACTCACTCATTCATCCACCCACCTATCCATCCATCCACCATCCATCCATTTATCCATCCATCCATCCATCGATCCAAACATCTCCCCTTCTCTCCATTCATCCACCCATCCAAACATCCATTTATCCATTTCTTACTTTGCCTGAGCAAAAGTCAGGGCTAACGTACTGGGAGAGGGGTACTAAGGGAGAAAGGCCTGAATCAAACAGGACATTAACAATCCTAAAACAAACAGGACCAAGTTGCAGAAAAAAATAATGAGGCTGCCTCATCCCTAATAAAAGCATAACTTGTCAGCCCTGTCCTGAGAACCCTCTACATGTTACCCCCTCAGTCTGCACTGCAATCATGGAAGAAGGAGGAGTTACAGTTATCCCTATTTAGAGGACACACACACGGAGACACCTGGGGCCATACGCCTAAGGCTCAATCCCAGGCAGTTGACTGGCCCCAGTATCCTCTCCACAGTAACCAGAAGTATCTCAACAGCAATAGAATCGGGTGAGCTCTCCCCCAGACTCCCTGCTGTTCAACGAGAAAGAGCAGGGGTGAGACAGGGTCTGACAGCATAGTCAGAAGCAACTACTGGGAGAACGATCCACATTTGCATCCCCATGAGTCCAGAGTCCTCAATAATAGGTTCCATACACACATACCCAGAAATCCGGCTTGCCTGTGTTCTCCAGAGCAGTGTGACTATCAGCATCCAACATGCGATGAATCATAACCACTCAAGAGTGAGTTTCTCCTATTAAATACACAACAATTAGTGATCTTAATAGTCCATTACAATTTAATTGGATGCTGAACATTGCTTTGTTAAAAGCCAGTTGAGGGATTAGGGTAAATAATAATAAACTCAGCCTCCAGATGACTTTCCTATTCCTGGAGAATTGGTCCTCATCCTTGGCTGGGTTACTGTGTGTAACACAGTACGGGCAGCTCAGACCCCAGGGGCAGTCATTCCCCAGGAGTGACTTCAGGTATCATGATGCTCTGACCTGGGCAGGAGCAGTGAGGGAGATTGCAGGAAGGCTCAACTGGGGCCATTCTGCTACTCCCAGGGTTTCCTAGCCAAACTACAATTTCAAGTGCAGTGCACCCCTCCCCAACTGATGCAGGATGCCACAGCAGCTCTGGGTGCAGTCACTGGTCCCAGCCCAACCTGTGTCTGTGTACTTGAGTGCGGGCTGTTCAGGAATATAGAGGCTGGGCTAGAGATGATCTGAGGGTACTACTTCCTAGTTTTTATTTTCATTCATCCATCCATCCATCCAACCATCCAACCATCCATCTGTCATCCATCCATCCATCATCCATCCATCCATCCAACCATCCATCCATCCATCCATCCAACCATCCAACCATCCAACCATCCATCCATCATCCATTAATCCAACCATCCATCATCCATCCATCCATCGCCATCTACCCATCACTCCATCCATCCATCCATCCATCTCCTCAACCATCCATCTATCCATCCAACTATCCCTCCAACCAACGATCCATCCATCAGTCATCTACCTATTTATTCCTCCATTCTTCACTCATCTGTTAAATACTGAGGTCATGCTGTGTAAGTATACAGGTTTTTAGTCAAACCGCGTGTATCTGAAGCCTGGTTCAAACAGGCTCTGTGACCTTGAACAAGTTACTTAACTTCCTATGTGGCACAGTGTCTTCATCCACAAAATGGGGAAAATAACAGGCTCAGAAACTCACCTTGTGGGTAATTCATGCTCAAGAAACTGTCATTATCACCAAATCTTTACCAAGAGTTGTTGGGAGCCAGATGCTATGGTTTTAAAGAGAGGTGCAGAGAATGTTCTGAGGTGCAGAGGAGTTTCTGGGGGCGGCTTCACGGAGCGGCAGGGTGCTCGGGGACCATGTCATACTCAAGTTTCTCAGACGTGGGGAGAAAAGGAGATTAGCTTTGGAACCTGGCAATTACACGTCTTATGCTACTTGGAAACAAAGACAACACTGTCATCGATTCCTATGTCATCTGTTAAAGTCACTGCTCCCCTGCTCGTTTTTACGCAAAGCGCGACACTGCAGGAAGCTGAAGAGATCCTGCGTAAGATCCTGGATTAACGTGTCGAAAGTGACTTGGCGTTTTGAACCAAAACCAGTTGATTTCCTGAATTTTGGTGAAGAGAAAAACCCTCAATTTCCATGTCTCCAAAAGAGGTCAGACCCAGGCGACGGTCAAGATGGCCACACACGCCGGCCGAAGTCGGGGTGCATCCAGGCTGCCCCGCCTCCGAGGCTGCCTGTTTACGGACGATGTTGACTCTGCAAGTGCAACGCTTGAGGGAAAGGGGATAACTTAGGAGGAAAATGGCTGATTTAAAAATAAAAACCATGGCGTGTAGTAGTCAAGCTGACTTGACTAGTGGTATCGAAGCCTGCCCGTTTGCTCCCTGCCTGCCGTGGGGGTGAGCCGGCCGGCCGGTCCGAGGTCAGGAGTAAAGAGCGGGACGGCAGTGGGTACTGGTCTGTCCCCAGCACGGTGTGGATCCCAGAGTGCCGAGGGCCAGCGTGTTGGGCGAGATCCCAATCTCAGCGCACGACAACCTTTGTGGGATTCTCCAACCGGATGGAGGCCTGAATTTTAATGAAAACGTCTGCGGAACGCAGCTGAGAAATCATTGGCTTCTCCTCCTCTCAGTGTCCTTTCTGAAGGAGGATGGGATGATGGAGAAGGGGGAACTTGGAGCCCTGGCCCAGCTCGGGCAGCTCACGTCAGCTCTCTGAGGTTCTCTCTGCGCATCAGTCCTGGGCTCCAGTCCTCCCTCCCTGCCACACGCACACACACACACACACACACACACACACACACTCCCCACCTCCATCTGTACCCTTATGCCTGTACGTATGTCTATCTCTATCCTTATGTTTCTCTGTCCCCGTCTCTGTCCCCATCTCTACGAAACAGACGTGCAAGGCATTTTGTCAGAGCTTTGCCGCACTAGGCGTTGGCACGAACCAGCGGCTCTGGAACCTGGCGTGCACGAGAATCATCTGGAAGGCTTGTTGAAACACCAAGTGCTGCCCCTCCCCCAACGCCCAGCATTTCTGAGCAGCAAGAGATCCCCTTCTAACTAAGGTTCCCAAGGCGATGCCGATGCTGCCGGCCCGGGGACCCCACTTTGGGCGTCCCCGACATAGGCGTTTCCTATTGATAACTGAGTTGGTCTTTGCAGGTTATGCTTCCTATGTGTCTCCGCCACAAAGCAGGATCTATTTTGTAAAGATTCAGAGATTTCTAAAAAGTGTCTTTGCAAATGCATCATTGTCGCACGAAAGAACAAGTGTATTGTCATGTTTAGTTAACGGATGGACCTAATATATTGACCCGAAGTGTATTTAAGGTGCTCAGAGAGAGGGTAGAAAGTTCTAGAACTTCCCTTCCCCCAAGCCGGCCCAGATCGGGGCCCCTCAGTAGCCTGTTCCATGATCCTTTGAGGCCGCGGGGGATCCCTGTCCCTGGCCAGCTCAAGCCTTAGCGGGTGCCCATTTGCCAAAGCCCAGTGTCTGCGCCCTGACGGCGGTCCCTGGCGCGTTGTCTGAAAATGGGCCGCGGTCCTCTCTTCCTCCCCTCCCCCTCTTCCCGGGGAATTTAGACCAAAGCTGGCAGCTGTTCCCATTGGCCAGGAGCAGGAAGCTGGGCGTCTAGGAGGGGGCACTGTTCAGAAAGACGGAGGACTGGAGCTCGTTTCTCCAAACGACACAGATTATATAACCCTGACCCCCACCGTCCACAGGGCGCCACCGAATTCAGAAATTCCGACCCGCTTCACCTCGTCCTTGCCATACCGCCTGCTTCGTCCTAAGCAAGGATTTCACACTGGTTTTTACTCGCGACAGCCGTCGCATCCCACAGCTGTTGACTTGGGGTTGCTCTGCCGCGGTAGGCCGTTGGGGAGCAGGAGCTGCTTGGGAAAAGAGCGAGAGTGGGGAGCGGATGGAGAACAGAGGTTGGGGCCCCCATCCCAGCTCCCTCTGGTGTCTTCCTGGTCTGCGTTTCCCAGAAGGCCTTGTAGCAATTGGTCCGGTTGGGATTCGTCTAATTGAAAGCGCGCAGAAGGCAGGGGGACAGCCACCGCTGGTGACTTCTGGGAGCTGTCTCTAGACTCTCTTCTGGTGGCCGTGGTGGCCGGCCTCTGGAGCCGGAGGACAAAGCTCGCAGCTTCCCGGTTGAGCAGGTGACTTCGGGTCAGCAAGGAGCAAGGGGCTTTGCTGGCTCAGTTTTGCTTTCAAAGTCGCTCCCGAATCTGCAGCTCAGAACCCGTTTCTTCAGCCTCGCTAACGCTCCCACTCGCCCTGGGGTAACCCACGGTGAACCCTTTCTGTTCTAACCGGCTGGCGCGGACCCTGTTTTCCGCAACCGAGCCCCGACAGGTGCCACGCAGGGAGGGGCGCATCTTCTGGGAGAAGGGCTCTCATTTTCATCAGCTTCTCGCTGGGGCCATGACCCAAGAAAGCCCGGAGGCCTCACCCATTTGTGATCCTCGGGACGTTCTGCTGGGTCAAGGCGGGCGTCTGGGGAGGTTTGAGGAGAATGCTTCTAGAAAGCTCTGCTAATTTGTGTCCTGCCCATCTGGACTTTCAGATCCGGGGTCTAATTAACGCACTTGCCCGCAGCCATTTCACCTTCAATGCAGTTCCACAAATTCGGTGATTTGTTTAAGACACACGCACAGCGTAAGCCTCACCGGGTGCTGTGCTAGGAGCTGGGGAAGCAGACGCGCCTGCCGCGGGTCCTGCCCGGGGACTCCACCTCTGCCTACGGAGGAGAGTCCCCAGGAAACGAACCGTGGCTATATGGGGCCATTACGGCCACAGACACGCGTGCAGCCACCAGTGGAGGGAGCAGAGGACGAGAAAGCACCCCAGAAAATGCCCGTGAACACCCACCGTGGCGGGCGGAGAAATGGCCACAAATTCTGCCCCTCCCCCAGGGGGCAGAGCCCACGTCTCCGTCCCTTGAACACGGGTCGGTCCTGTGATGAGCCCGGCACAACGGCAAGCGTGACCCGAGCCGGGGCTCCAAAGCGCCTGTGCCCCGGCTCGTCTCTGGAAAGGCCGCAGCCACCGGCGCGTAGACGGTGGGCACACCCGGGTTGGTGGAGGCACCGGGCCCGTAACCCCGTTAACTCCAGCCGCCTGTCGGCCAGTGCAAACGCGGGTGGGTGTGGACCCGCTGGGCAGCAGCCGCCCTCGGACAGGGAGTGAAGCCCGTGGGGGCCCAGCCTGCGGTTGGGGCACCTGGTCACGAGGTGAGGAACCGTTGTTCTTTTAAACCACCGAGTGGTGGGGCCGTTACGCCTCCCCTGTGCCCAGATGGCTGCCAGGCAGAATTGCAGTGGCAACGGGCAGAATATTCTCCGCTTTCAGCTGGGGCATCACACCCGAAATGGCATTTGCGTTCGGAGCAGGGCCCCGACCGCCTGTGTGGCGTCAGTCTTCTGGAACTTTCTTCCCGGTCTAAAAGAGGGTAACGGTGGCCGATGGTCCCAGTGCTGTGCAGATTGAGTCGTTTGGCACAAACAGCCATGCTCCGAGCAAACTGAGAGGCTGCCTGGTCTGACGGACTGTCCATCACGGTCAAGGACGGGGGCGCGGGGGATGAGGCACGGGCGTGGTAGGCACTGACTCTTTGTTAGAGTTCTAGCCCCGCCTTTCAGCGTGGACAGGACCTTGGGGAAGTCCGGGCACCTGTCAGAGCTGTCACCTGTCATTTGCCGGCTGGCCACCCGGGCTGACAACGTCAGGTCCCCGGTAACCAGGGGGTGGGAGGCAAGGGCTCGGTGCGCACACGAGCCTGCACCCTCTTGCTCCAGGCTGACTCTCTCCGAGAGAAAACGGGCGGAGGAGTGACCTCGAGCCTTAGTCACGGCAGGGGCCACGCCTCCAACAAGCTGGGTGATGGGCCTGGAGGGCGCTGCGCTAAGATAACTGAGCCGGACGCAGAAGGACGGACGCCCCACCCTCTCACTTATATGTGGGATCGAGAAAGGCCAACTTGCGGAAGCAGAGAGTGGCTGCCAGGTGCTGGGGGAGGGGGATGGGCAGGTGACGGTCACAGGGCACAGAGTGTCACTCGAGTGGGACCTAATAATGGACGGCAGGTGACTGCAGTGAACCGTTCGGTGTTGTGTGCTTGAATGACAGGCCCGTCCCCCCAGAGGTCCGGGAGCAGAGCGCGAACAGCCAACGGCGGCTACAACGCAGAAGCGGCTTTAAAACGTTTTGTCTTTAAAACGTGCAGTTAGTATTCCCTCTCCGTAATACAGCTCTTTGTGTTGAGGTGAGACACTGAAATCCCTCGCCAATTAAATCGCCATTAAATCTCCCTCCGGAGAGGAGTCCAGGGAAATGTGCCCCTCATCCCGTGAATTCTGGTCCCCTGGCCGCTGCTGGGTCCCCCCCATCCCCCAGCCGGGTCCCGCCCACCATCCCCTAACCTGGCTCCCCCTCTGTCTCCAGCCGGGTCCCCCCACCATCCCCTAGCCTGGCCCCCCCTCTGCCTCCAGCCGGGTCCCCCCATCCCCCAGCCGGGTCCCCCCCATCCCCCAGCCGGGTCCCCCCCACCATCCCCTAACCTGGCCCCCCTCTGCCCCCAGCCGGGTCCCCCCCATCCCCCAGCCGGGTCCCCCCCACCATCCCCTAACCTGGCCCCCCCCTGCCCCCAGCCGGGTCCCCCCATCCCCCAGCCGGGTTCCCCCCACCATCCCCTAACCTGGCCCCCCCCCTGCCCCCAGCCGGGTCCCCCCCATCCCCCAGCCAAGTCCCCCCCACCATCCCCTAACCTGGCCCCCCCTGCCCCCAGCCGGGTCCCCCCCATCCCCCAGCCAAGTCCCCCCCACCATCCCCTAACCTGGCCCCCCTCTGCCCCCAGCCGGGTCCCCCCCATCCCCCAGCCGGGTTCCCCCCACCATCCCCTAACCTGGCCCCCCACTCTGCCCCCAGCCGAGTCCCCCCCACCATCCCCTCACCTTGTCCCCCCCCCCCGCCCCCAACCGGGTCCCCCTGCCCCCATCGGAGCGCAGCCAGGACGCCTGTGAACACAGCTGACGCCTGCTTGTGATGACGGAACGTTTCCAAACCCCAATCAGGCAGCGTCAGTGCAGGTGCTGGAGGGAGACTGGACAAGGCCGTCGGGAACCGCGGGGACTTTTTGAGAGTTTAGGGGGACTCCGGCGGCCTGGAGCGTCGGATCACTGTATGTCCTCTCACTTCCCTCCCCATCGCAGAGCCTGACTGGCCTGAGTGAGCGGGCGCCCTGCTCCCTGCCTGCGCCACTGCGGGGACAGCAGGTGGGGACGGCGGGCGGGCGGTCACCTGCTCAGGGCCCGCAACCGCCCTGACGGAGCTGCAGTTCCCCTCGCAGAGGAACTCCCCGCTGCTACCTGAGCTCCAGCTGCTGCCCAGCTCGGAGGGTGCGAGGGCTGGAGGGGGACAAGGACAGGGGGGCCGAGGGCAGGTGGAGTTTGAAGGCAGGCGGGCACAATGGACACTGGGGGGTGAGGGCAGGCGGGACGACGGAAGGTGGGGGTGATGGCCACTGGGGGGTGAGGGCAGGCAGGGTGGGAGGGCCTGCGGGCCCAGCGGAAGCCGGTTCCTTTGTCAAGGGGCTGACCGGGCACCGAAGGAGGGCACAGCAATTTGCCCAGAGGAGGATTCGCGAGCGAGGCACGTTTTATCAAGAGGATTGACCGCAGGCCGGCACGTTGCCTTCCCTGGCACCTTCCACAGCTTTCTACAAGACGAGGAGGGTCCCGGGACCCTGAGTCAGTGCAGAGCCAGGAGTCAGTGCAGAAGGCAGCCTGGCATGGGAGAAGCAGCTCTGGGCTTTGAGATTTGGGGGCCTCTCTTTGCAGCCGTGCGCCTGCCCACACGGCCCCCCGACTCAGGCCTACCCCCCCTCGGCGGGCCAGGGCCCGGAAGCCCCAGCCTTTGTCCGGCGTGTGGCGGGCCCTGGGTGGTCACGGCCCAACTGTGGACTGTCCCTCTTCGGGGACAGCTGCGGCCTAGGCTATAATCAAGCCAGCACATGACGGGACATCCGAAGCCCTGGGTTCAAGTCCCAGCTCTGTCCGGTGCCTGTCCTCTGAGACCCAGCTTCCGCATCTGAGATGGGCGTGGCCGGCGGGGCCCGGGGCTCAGGCGACGGTCCCGGGGCGATGGCTGCGAATCACGTGTTGTCCTCTGCGCGGCACCCAGGCCGCAGGCTAGAGGGGGCAGAGCCCACACCTGGCTCCGGCCTCGGGAGGCTGTGACAGCATCCCTGTGCGTTCTGGGCAGCCGCACCCTCGCAGGGCATCTGGTCCCGCAGCAGCGAGCCTCCGACTGGGGTCCACGTGGGAGGTCGACCCGTCCCGCTCGAGCGGAGACTCCTAGGGAGCCGGGTTGTCAATCCTCTCACCTCAGGGGGGCCCAGGCACCTCCCCCGGGGCGCTGTCACGTCTGGGGACGCCGGCCCGTCCATGTGTCATCTGTGCATCCAAACCACCTGGTTGGGGGGGAGCCCCGCCCACCGCAGGGACCTCGTGAGAGGCGGTGTTCAGCGAACCTCCTGAAAGTGCCCGCTTGGGCTCCTGCCCGGCTGCCCGGCCCCCTTCACCACCGTCCTTGAGCGAGTCCGTGCGTCCCACGTGGGGCCGCAGGGCCTGCCCCCAGGAACTCACAGCGCACGACGCTCTCCGAGCCCCTGTCCGGGGGAGGCTGTTAGGCCGCGTCTACACAGCATGGGCCCGGGCGTCCACTGTTCCCATTCTGGGCTGCCACCCCCTCCCCGCGGGACCGAGACGTGGGACAGACTCTGCTTCTCCCAAACCGGGGTCCGAAGAGCAAAGCAAGGCCATGAGGCCCGCCCGCTGGAGTCACCGTGAGGAGGAAACGGGGCCGGGCTACCAGGCACGGTCGCCCACCGCCAGCTCCGTGGCCTCTCGGTAGATAGTGCCGGGAGACTCCCCCCAGCTCGGTGCCACGCGGGCCGCGTCCTCGGGGCACGTGGGAATACACAGACTCAGATGGCCCAGCGGGCAATTCAGCCCCCGCCCCGGGCAGGCCCTGGGTCTGCGAGTTTGCACCCTCGGGTCCGGGGCTGTGCGCCAGTGAGAAGCGGCCGCCGGTAGGTGTCGCCCTGACGCAAGGTTGGCAGGTGGCGCTCCAGCCTGACTTTGCAAAGCGGTGAAGGTCGGCAGTGCTGTTTTCCGCCAGCCTGTGTGCGCGGGGGACAGCGTGGCCCCTGGAGGGGGTGCCTGTGTGCCCGTGGGGGGCGTGTGTCGCGGTCTCCGGGCATTTAGAGAGGGGGGTGGGCTGCACGAGCACGTTCCCCACAAGCGTCCGGACGCCCCAGGGAGTCGCAGCCCTGCCGGGACTTGGTTTCCCGGCTGTCACCGAGGGCAGTGGCCCCAGCACGGTGCAGGGTGGGAACCGCCAGAGAAGGTGTGGGACGGGGGGGCCTGTCCCTCGGTGAGCGTCAGTTGCCACGCGTGTTGTGCTGTGTGGTGTCCCGCGTTCGGCAGGCCTTCCGAGCCCGTCGGGGGCCCGGCACCGAGTTTCCCCCTCGTGCGGCTGGAGTCTCGGGGGGACCGGTCAGTGAGGTGAGGGAGGCAGGCGCCAGATGGAGCTCCTTCCGAGGCGCTGAGGCCCCAGATGCCACGTGCCGCCCCCCAGTGTGGCGACCGTGGCCCCCGGCGGGCGCCTCCCAGCTTGTGCCCTTGGCCCTGCCTCGACTTCCATAGCCCACGCTTTCGTTAACGTCTCCGCCCTTGAACCATTTCGGGGTAAAACCCCGCGAGGACCCTGACGAGGCGGCAAGCGAAACGGTGAGATTTGCATCTCAGAGCGACTTGCAGGCAGCGTGGACGAGGCCACGGCGGACGCGGCGTCCAGAGCCGGAGACCGGGGCCACGTGAGCCGTGTGGGGCCCGGGCATGTGCCAGCAGGGGTGCGTCCTCCGTGGTGGGCCCGGTCAACACTTCAGACTGCAGCAAACGCTGTGGCCCGGAATGTGCCGGTAGCTTCGAATCTTTCTCTGAAACACACAGAGCAGTGATGATGGGTTCGCGGAGCGCCGGGCCTGAATCCTTTCCTGAGAGGAAATCCCAAGACCGCCAGGCCCGTCCCCCACGTCCAGGGCCCCCTGCTGTGCCCAGCCCCTGCCGGACCCCGGCTGAGGGGCAGACCCCGTCGCCCGCACCCCCCGGAGCGGCCCTGGCCTCGGCGGTGGGGTCGGTGAGCAGGGGGCCGGGACGCCGTGGGCGGGAGGGCCCAGCCCTGCCCGGGAGGCAGCTTGTGATCCATCGCGGCCGTCCCAGTGCCAAGGCCGGACCGCCCCCGTGGCCTGTGGGGCAGACACCGCCAGCCCGACGTGACTCGCCCGACAGAGCCCTTCCCACAGGGAGCTGGGCCTGAGTGGGGAGCCGTCTGTCGTCACAGGCGGGGAGCAGAGTGTTGACTCCGGCCGTCCTACACGTCAGTCGTGGCTTCCTGCGCCGCTGGCTGGGGCCGCTGCTGGCTCAAGCGCCGGCCTCCCAGCCCCCGGGCCGTTCACCATCGACAGGTTGGGGACGAAGGGGTTTGGGCCTCCCAGGATCAGAGGGCTTGAGCCAGTAGGGTCCCAGGAAACAAGAGAAGCAGAAACCCAGGAGAAGGCAGGCAGCGTGTGCGTGGAGAGAGAGGGACGTCAGCTCTGAGCCAAGGTTCTGCTCTGCCACTCGCGGGCAGCACGGCATGGCCTTGGACTTAGCTCCCGGACCCACGTCCTCGTCGGTGAACCAGGGACAACGGGACGGACTTTGCAGTGCTGTTGAAAAGGAAGGACGCATGTGAAATGTGTACCACGGCGACACTCGGCCAGCGGTCCCTCTCACTGTGGTTGTAGGAGGGCCCGGGATTTGATGGCACCCTGGCTTTCTCCCAGCTGCGGGCCCCTTGGGCTCAGCCAGCAGGTCCAGGGGATCCTCGGAGCCCCCAGCCCACACCGGGGCTCGGCGGATGGGCCTGTCCACTCAGACCCCAGCCAGAGCAGGACACCACAGCTCCCGAGGGCCTGCTCTTGGTCAGGAAATGCACGGAGACCCCTTTAACCCCACGAAGATGCAGAGCTCAGGCCCCCAAGGTCACCCAGCTACCAAGGACGTGGGGGCAGATGTCCCAGCCCTTCTCCTGGCCCAGCAGTCACCTGCATTTCCTAGCTGGAGGCGCTTTGCGCTTCTGAGCAGAGACTCGAGGTCAGGGGAACCTGGCTGGGGGGTCGGGGAGCAACCGGCGATCGGGGCGGGGTGTCCAATCGCTTCTGCCTCTCAGCGGACAGCCGCACATCAACCTGATGAAGCCGGCACCCCGTGGAACTTCCCAAACGGTCGTGGGGTCTCCGAGAGGACCCTCAGGCCTCAGGCCTCTTTGTCTTAAAAGATAGTTTAATTATTGGAAGGGGTAAACACAGGCCCCTCCCCTCTGTCACCTGCCGCTGAGCCGCCGGCCAGCATCAGGCAGAGCCCCTGCAGAGGACGGTCTCAGACCCAGTGCTCCATGGTCCCCACAGTCCTCGAACCAGCACTTGGGCCCAAGGGTGGGGCCCATGAGCCCCAGTGGGCGCTCTCGTGGCCAAGAGCTCAGATGGCCTCCAGGCAGGCATGCAGGTGAACAGCCAAGGAAATCTGAGGCAGACAATGGTCTCTGTAGGCTCACACAGCCCGAGGAGGATGAGGGTTCAAACCTGCCCCAGAAATCCCAGCTTCTCCTTTCCAGAATCCAGGTTTAACTTCGTTCCCCAGAAGGAACCCTGTGAGAACCACACCTCCAAAGCCCTCTGGTCATGTGTCCCTGCAAAGTGAGAAGCTCAGGGCGTCTATTTCTTCTTCATTGAGGTCACCACTTGCCTCGGGTTGAGGGGTCAGGTCGTGGGTCTCTTAACCCTTGCACGGATGGCCTCACTTTGGCTCGGTGACCTCTTTCCCAACCCCGTGTAGAGGCACCTGGGATGGAGGGATAGATTGGGTGCATGGATGGGTGGGTGGCTGGATGGATAGATGGGTGGCTGTGTGGGTGGATGGTTGGGAGGGTGGATGGATAGAGGGGTGGCTGGGCACTGGCTGGCTAAGTGGAAGGATGGATGGATGGATGGATGGATGAGTGGGTGGATGGTTGGGAGGGTGGATGGATGGAGGGATGGATGAGTGGGTGGATGGTTGGGAGGATAGATGGATGGAGGGATGGATGTATGTATGTATGGATGGATGGATGAGTGGGGGGATGGTTGAGAGGGTGGATGGACGGATGGAGGGATAGATGGATGGATGGGTGGAGGGATGGATGGAGTGGGTGGATGGTTGGGAGGGTGGATGGATAGAGGGGTGGCTGGGCACTGGCTGGCTGGCTAACTGGAAGGATGGATGGATGGATGGATGGATGAGTGGGTGGATGGTTGGGAGGATAGATGGATGGAGGGATGTATGTATGGATGGATGGATGGATGGATGAGTGGGGGGATGGTTGGGAGGGTGGATGGATAGAGGGGTGGCTGGGTAGCTGGCTGGATGGCTAACTGGAAGGATGGATGGATGGATGGATGGAGGGATGGATGGATGGATGAGCGGGTGGATGGTTGGGAAGGTGGATGGATAGAGGGGTGGCTGTGTGGGTGGATGGTTAGGAGGGTGGATGGATAGAGGGGTGGCTGGACAGCTGGCTGGCTGGCTAACTGGAAGGATGGATGGATGGATGGATGAGTGGGGGGATGGTTGGGAGGGTGGATGGGCGGGTGGTGGGTAGGTAAGTAGGTAGATGAAGGACAGATAGACCAGAATTGGATGCAGATGGGCAGACAGATGCTGTGAAGGAGACCACACCCCTCGGCGCAGGCTCCCCCTCCCACCTCTGACCCCAGGGACCCTCCTCACTGCCTTTCTGCAGACTCGGGATGATTTTGCCATGTTTCCCCCAGTGCAAGGCTCCCCTTTATGAATGTGGTGATGAAGCCTGTGGTGTGCACGAATCAGGGTAATTGTGCCCACTGATGACACACTTCATCATGCCCAGACTGGGGGCTCACGATAAGCAGAGTGAAGGAGACAATCCCCACTGCTGCACCGATGCTCTGCCTGGAGTCCAGGCTGAGCAGGGTCAGGGTCCAAGATAGGTCACCTCTAAATGGCACCGACGCCTTGGGTCCTGACTTTACTGCTGACCAGCTGGGCGACCCGGGGCCAGGAGCCTGACCTCGCTGAGCCTCCATCCTCCAAACGCTGGGCGTCACCCCCCGTGCTCCCTTAGTGTGACGTCGGCAACAAAGGGAACCAGATGCTCTGTCAGTTGCACAGTGTCTCGCGCACCCAGAGACGCTGGCTATTGTCACTGTGCTCAGTGATGGTTCCAAGACCGGTTGTACCAACAGGGAGCACGGTGAAAACGATGGTGGCGGTGACGGTGGTGACAATGATGAGATTGGTGACGGTTGTATTATCTCCCATTTGTTGATTGCCCCATACCGGGAGGTGCTCAGCTGGGTACTTGCCATGCAATTCATTGTACCCCCACATGTCCCCACGGGGAGCTACTAATACCACCCTATAGTGCATCCTGAAAGGCAAGCCCCCAGGAGGAGACTCTGTGGGTACAGGGGCCAACATCAGGGCTGGAATTTGACCCCGGAGCCTCTGGTCTCCAGACCCTGCTCCCGGTCAATGCACGCATCTATCTCCCTGTCCCAATGGTCCTACATCCCCAAAGCATCCTGAGGTCAGCCCCAGAATTTCCAGCCACAGGAAAGACCCCTCCCCTTGTAGCCAAGCCTGCAGGGCCCTGCTGTCCCATCCCACCACTGGGAATGCTGCCTCTCCCTGGACAGCCAGGGTGCAGGCTGAGGGGGTGGGGGGAACCCACTGTAGCCCGGGTGTGACTATGGAGCTTCTCCCGTGTCTCAGGCACCCTGGGTTATGGTCCTGGCTCTGCCCTGCCTCCCAGCCCAGGTTCCTCATGGGTCCAGCTCAGGAACCAGACAGACCGGTGGGCTGGTGGGCTGGGAGGCAGAGGAGAGTCCGTTAGGGACAGGGGACCGTTGGTGGAGAGCCTGGCCTTGCCAACGGTGACAGGGACTGGGCAGCCCTCCCCGGGAACTCACTCTAATCCACACGGGAGCATCCTTCTCCTTGCATTCCTGGCCTTCCCAGTGCCTGCGGTAGGGTCTTCCCTCATGGTAGTGGGTGCCCCGTGTCAGCCGTCACTTGGAGACGCTGGCCATCGTCTCCGCCTCCTGAAGGGCCTGGGGCCACCACTGCCCCGCTGGGTGGCCTCTGGGCTGCTGCTGTGGACGTCCACTCAAAGTGGGCAGCTACCAGCGAAGGGCCACTTGGAGACGGGGGGCGGATGCAGACCCCCAGTGCAGCACACCATGGCAGCCCAGGGCACAGGTGGTCGTTCTGGCAGTGACCCTAGTGGCTTTCCAATTTGTTCCAACCGAGTGCAGCCTCAGCGTCGTGACCCAGGCTGTACTACCCCAGGGCAGTTACTGCTGGGCGTCTCCTGATGAGACCAGCCTCAGCCTCAAACCCAGCATGCTTGCTTCGGCCATTGTCTAGTTCCCTTCCACTGTCCAGCTCCAGAAGACTCTCTCTGCTGGGCTGGGAGAGTCTGGGCCCTCATTTTGGGCCCCCAAGACCAGCGGGCACCAGGAAAGAGTCCCCATCCTCCTTATTCCAGCCTTGGGGTCCGCCTTTGAGAGGGAAACAGAACAACAGTCTGGAAGTGTCTGAGGCCCAGCTGCCGCCCCACCGAGGGTGAAGCACCCACTAGGCAAAGCCGCCGATCACAAGCCTAAAAGACTCCCAAGCTCTCGGCTCCTGTGTGCCCCGGCACTCCCTCTGCTCCGAGGCAGAGGGAGGTGAGCGCTGAGTGAGGTCGCCATGATTAATGGGTGACACCAGCTTGTCCCAGAATTGAGGAGGAAGTGGGTCATCTTAGAGGACCTGGGCGAGAACACGCACGTGTCACCTCTGAGTCTGCACACACCACCAGCCAATAGGGAGAAACTTCTAGAAGGTGTCAGGAAGCAGAAGTTGGCCTAAAACCACAGGATGGTGGTGGATGGCAAGTGAAAAGATCAGGTGTGATTAGAGCTGGCATTAGACACAAAGGTAGAATATTCTTTTTTGTTTACTCGGTCCACAGGTACCCACACCTTGCGTAAGATTTGGGTTAATCTCAATATGGTTGTTTATTCAAATATATAGAGAGACTCACATATATTTGTAGATTCAAAAACAGCTTTAGATAAATGCTTGCATGAGACTCTTGGCAGGATGGTGGGGAGGAGCAGGGACAGCTCAGACTTGGAGTTTGATCCATGAAAGGGATATAAACCCAACAAAACAAGGCCAAAGCAAACAAAGGAATTCCTCTGTCTTGTATAACTGAAAAGTCTAGACATCGATCTTGTGTATCAGTTAGCCTCTGCTGCGTAACAAACCATCCCAAACTATGATAATACAACCACCATCGTACTATGGCTGATGAGGCTGAGTCAGCTGGGCAGTCTGGCCATTAGCCGGGGCAATTAAACTGAAGACCTGACTCATGAGATGGCCGGTTGGCTCTGGCTGTCAGTCGGTGCTGGTGGTTGAGGGGTGATGGGGCAACGGGGCCGTGTATGTGTCTTGCCCTCTAGCAGGCTGGCCCAGGAGCAGCAGGAGAGAGCAGCCCTACACACAAGCTCTTTCCTAGCCTCTGCTTGTGTCATATTTGCTACCACTGCCTTGGCCGGAGTAAGTCACAAGGCCAAGCCCAGATTCAAGCAGGTGGAGAAGTAGACTCAATCTCTTGACTGGAGGAGGACTCTAAGGTCACAATGCAAAGGAGCATGCTTACACGGAAGGGAAGGAATGTGCGGCCATTCTTGCAATCTGCCACACTGGACTTCAGGCTAGGCCTGATCCAGGGACTCAAGCAGCAGCTTTGGAATCTCCCCATCCTGGCTCTGCTCTTTTCTATGTCAGATGCACTTGTAGGCTGGCTCTCCCCGGGGCGTAGCAAGCTGGTCACCGGCCACTCTGGGACTACAGGACAAAAGACTGTCTCTCCCAAGGTTCTGAAGAAAATCCTGGAATGGCCTCTCCCTGGCTCTGATTGGATCATGTGCCCATCTCTGAGCAGACTTTGCAGTAGAGGAATGTGAAGCTCTGATGGCCTCCTTCAGGGACCAGAAGGGAGAGTGAGCTCCACCCAACCACATGGACAGAGGAAGGGTGGTTGGCCAAGAAAACCAGGTGCCGACACCAGAAGCCAGAAGATGCTCAGTAGGCAAAAGAAAGGCAAACGCCCATGGAGTGCCAGATAGCCACGTGAAGTGTCTGTTCATATGTTTTGCCCATTTTTACTTGGGTTGCTTGCCTTTTTATTATTGAGTTGTAGGAATTCTTTATATATGCTGGATGCAAGTCCATGGTCTTAATAAATATTTTGTGAATATCTTTTCCAAGTCAGTGATTTGTTTTCCTTTCCTTTTGTTTTCTCAGTGGTGTCTTTTGATTTGACGAAGAGAGTTTTTAATTTTGATAAAGGCTAGTAATTTAGCTTTCTTGTTGCTATTTCCTTTCTATGTCCTGTCTGAGAAGTGTTTTCAAAGTCACAATGATATCCTCTCGGTGTCTGTTCTAGAAGGTTTACAGTTTTTGTTTATACATTCAGATGTGATGTGTCGTTGAATTGAGTTTTTCTTTTGTTTTCTTTTGTTTAAATATTTATTTTGGGAGAGAGACAGAGTGAATGCACAAGTGGGGGAAGGACAGAGAGAGACAGAGAGAGAATCCCAAGCAGTTTCCATGCTGTCAGTGCAGAGCCCACGTGGGGCTCAGTCTCATGAACCGTGAGATCACGACCTGAGCCGAGACCAAGAGTGGGACACTCAACCAACCGAGCCATCCAGGCGTCCCTTGAATTGATTTTTGTGTATAACGGGAGGTAAAGGTTGAATTTCATTGCTTCCCGATAGATATCCAGCTCTCCCAGCACATCCCAACTGCCCTCTGTGGCACCTTGGGATTAACATAGAACTCAGTAGCTGGAAGACACTAGAAACCCCGTGCTTGTATGTTAAGCAACACATTTCTAAGTAACCCCTGGGTTGAAGAGGAAATGACAGGGAAATTGGACTAAGGAAGGGACTGTCCTCAATGTCACTGATGATGCAGCTGCAGCCAGGCCAAGCGGGGACCTCCATGCCTCTGCCTCCCACCCCCACGCCCCATCCCACCCCCATCCCCACCTCCACCCCTGACCCCCATCTCGTCTCCGGAGTCTCCTTGACAAAGAGGCCAGCCGCATGCTCCCCCAGAACACAGAGCGAGATTCACAGAACTGGTGCTCTCCTGGAGAGGCTGATACTCTAGAGAAACATCTGAGGTCAAACTTGACCTTCTCTTCAAGTCCTCTGTTTCAAACGGCACTCAGCCCTCCACTCAACGCGTGTGGAGCTTCCCCCAGGCCGCGGGGAAGCTAAACCGCCCCAGTCCTCACTCCCGTGGGGCTCCCGGGTGGGGGACTCAGACGACAGCATCTCAGCAGATACAGAAAGTAAGCAGAGGCGCGTGTGTTCTACCAAGGAAGCAAGGGCTTCCTAAGAAGGCGGGGAGCAGAGCAGGACGAGCAAACACTCCCTCGGCATTTGGCTGATCTTATAAAAACCCCGGCCCCTCCCTCCGCCTGGTACCTCAGGGGCCACAGAGAACTGCCGGGAGGCAGGGGTGGCTTGACCCCTGCCCAGGGCACAGGGCGACCCTCAGGGCCACCTGCTTGTCCTACATCTGCTTTAGAGTGTATGCCCCTTGCACACAGCCTAGTTCTGGGTAGATGCTCAGGGCACCCTGATGTCATTGAACCGAGTCCCCCTCCTCGGGCCCCGGTCACTCGAGGAGTGGGGACCGAATGGGAGGGTATACAGAGCGCCTGCTCTTTGTGGCCCCCATGGGGATCTGGGAGCTGGGCCACGGATGAGGGTAGCTGAGCCTGAGTAAACTTTGCCCTTGACCCCTTCAGCCTTTAGGGCCCTCAGGACTGGACAGGAATTTAGGGCCCGCTCGATCCGAGTGCCAGCTCGATGTGGGACCCTTTTGTCATTCCCTTGCATGTGACCATGCTGGTGTCACTTGATTACCTCTGTCGACAGGCCACCCTCTGATTCCCAGGGCAGCCCCATCATCTTAGGAGGCGGCCGGGAGCCTCGTGTAAAGGAAGCACAGTGTTCTGGGATACAGAGTTCTTATTACAAATCCATGGCTAGCCCTTGAAATCCTTCTAAGCGTGCCTGTACATTCATCAGAAAACCCTGTGTTTTCTGTGTCGTTCTACGGACTAGTCAGAAAAGCCAAGCAGTTTCTTTCTTCTAAGATCCTGGGAGGAGTGGCCACCTTGCGTCTGGCCCCACGGGGTGCAGGCGAAAGCTGGGGGCGCCCCGAGCCCCTGGCGCAGACTCGGGCCGAGCAGGGGGTTGAGAGTCGCCGCAGGGGCTCTCAGACCCAAGGGCCCGGTGGGCGATCTGGGCCAGCAAATCTGCTCACACACCACCTATTTTGAGAAATGAGGACATCAAAAATAGCAAGGCCCTAATTCCACAGCCTGAAACTCTCGTCTAGAGAGCCGGTAATAAGCTAAGACAATAACTCCCAGTCCCGTGACATTTTCACAATGGAATCTTTTTTCAAGCGCTTCAAACTCGTTGAGGGAAAAAAAAAATTGGCTAAATGGTCCTTAAAGACAGCAGCGTTGGGGCTGGCCCCTCCACGGGACGTCGGGACCGGCCAGCCCGAGGGGTCTCACACCCTGACTTCACGTAGCGTGAAATCTGCGGGCGGTCTGGGCAAATTCTGGCAGAGACGAGTGAGATCGCGGAGGCCTCCGCTCGTGCTTGGCCGGTAGGGCCCCAAACCCGGGGACAGGCTCGGTCTTGCTTCAGACAAGCCTTACATAGGCAAAGCGGCCGAAGGTTGACGAGTTGTGGAACTCGGGGTGTTTAGGTGACTGCTCCCCCTCACCCCGGACCTTGCCGGGAGCCTGGGTTGGGGCGAGGCCGCGTGCACACCGGTGGCCGCCCAAACCCGCGAGAATAAGCAGCCTCTGCACGTCTAAGAGCGCTGTGCGGGAGCAGATGTTTCTGGGGATCCTTCGCCGCCCATCACGAGTCTCCAAATACTGATGAAACCCGGGCTTTGGGCGAAGGCCCGCGGCGGACGCTGCCTGGGCTCCCGACGGCACGCGTTCTGGGAGGGAGGACGGCACGACCGCAGCAGGCGGCTGGCGGCGGAAAAGCGAGAAGGCAGCTGGCCCGGGGACAGACAAGAGGAAGAGGCAGCCCCCGCGGCCCCAGCGAGGGGGCTTGGATGCCAGGGGCCGGGATGGAAAAATAAAACACGAACCGATCATGCTTGACGGAAAGAGCAGACGATATGGGGGCCCCCGGGTGGCTCAGTGGGTTGAGCGTCTGACTCTTGATTTCGGCTCGGGTCACGATCTCACGGTTCGACGGTTCGTGAGGCCGAGCCCCAAGTCAGGCTTAGTGCTCACAGTGCGGAGCCTGCTTGGGATTCTCTCTCTCTCTCTCTCTCTCTCTCTCTCTCTCCCTCTGCCCCCGCATAAATAAATAAATAAATAAGGCAAATCCTGAATAAATGATTCATCCAGAATCTGGGAGGCCACCGCTTGGAGAGAAACTGCTGGCTGAAAGGCAGGGAGACGCATAACCGTTCCGTAGATATCGCCTAAAACTGGCAGGTCGAGGGCTGCACAGAGCAGTGTTTGTTTCAGAAGTATAGATGACCCGGGGGCCCCCGGGTGGCTCAGTCCGTTAAGCGTCTGATGTCGGCTCAGGTCACGATCTCGCGGTCCGTGAGTTAGAGCCCCGGGTCGGGCTCTGTGCCGACAGCTCACAGCCTACAGTCTGCTTTGGATTCTGTGTCTCCCTCTCTCTCTCTGCCCCTCCTCTGCTCATGCTCTGGCTCTCAAAAATAAATTTATAAAAAAGTTAAAAAATAAAAAAATAAAAATATTTTGAGGGGCGCCTGGGTGGCTGAGTGGGTTGAGCGCCCGACTTCGGCTCAGGTCGTGATCTCGCGGTCCGTGAGTTCCAGCCCCGCGTCGGGCTATGTGCTGACGGCTCGGAGCCTGGAGCCTGCTTCCGATTCTGTGTCTCCCTCTCTCTGTGCCTTTCCCTGCTCACGCTCTGTCTCTCTCTTTCTCTCTCTCTCAAAAATAAATAAACATTAAAAGATTAAAGAAAAAAAGGGATTGATGACACGAACGCTGAGGACTCAACCACTGGAAGCAGATGTCTCTGAGGAGGGGGTGGGGGTGGGGGTCATTGTCTTCACCCGCCCCTCAGCACCGTTCGACGTGCATATCCGGGTGTGTGTGCACACGACACACGTATGTGCACACAGGACACGCACACACGTGCAGAACATTTCACGCACACACACACAACACGCACACACGCGTGCTTCACAAAAGCATAGAAGGATCTGGCCCTTGCCTCCCCTGAGGGGAGTGTGACACGGGTGATGAGGGTGACAAGGGGAGGAGATGCAGGGGCATCTCTGGAGAAGCCCAGACCGTCCCGTCGTCAGGGGAACGAGCCGCGTGGAACCCTCGATTTCCCTTTAAAGCCTGCACGGCCTTGAAGACCCTGAGGCCCCTGGGACAGGGTGTGGAGCCAGGAGGTGACAGGGGTCTGGGCTCACGTTTCTGCCCACGTGTTGCCTTCTCAGCCGGGAAGCCAGGGTCCAGCCCCTTTGCCCACGGACGCCGCTGCTGCCCTGCTGCTACGGGGCTGGCCACACGTCCCCCCGCAGGAGAAGGGGCGCCAGGCGGTCCTGCGCTCGCCCCCGGGGGCACCGAGCCCCCCTCGGACCCCGCATCTGGCCCCCCAGAGTCGCTGAAGCATGGGCCCTCTTCACCTGCCGCCCAGAGCTGCAGAGGCGGGCTGTCATCCGCGCACCGGGCACAGGGGGACTGTGGGCCCCGTGCAGGAGACGGAGACCTGGCCGCCGGCCCCTCCCCTGCCTCCGAGGTCCCCCAGCCACTCCCGGGCCCTGTCATCCCCAGCCGGCGGTTCGCCTGGACAAGGCTACCCGCCACGGGGACACTGCCAACTCGTGGTTGCGGGTCGGTGACAATGTCGGCTGGGGCTTGGGTCTCACCGTGGCAGAAACTGGGGGCCGCGAGCCCCCACCGGCCCGGGGACCTGGCCTCGCCCGGGGAATGCACCTGCACATTCTCATGCTCAGACACGCGCAGCGAGCTGGCGGGTCACAGCAGGACAGCCACGGGGACGCAGCCCCCGCCCAGGTCGCTCCTTCTCTCCAAGCAGAGCCGCACCTGTTTCCCACTTCCCTATTGCGTCACTTTCCCCCCGACGGTCCAACCCTGCTCCAGGCTCCGGGCGACACCAGCCAGGCCCTGGCGCCCCGTGGGAGGCCACGATGGGCCGGGGGCGGGATCGTGCAGCCAGCCAGACACGGATCCAGGCTCCAACCCCCCAGGCCTCAGTTTCCCCCGAGGAGTGGGGAGAAAATGCAGATCCGCAGATCCTTGTTCTGATTCCCGTCCTCTGCCGTTGTCTCCTGGCCTCTCCCCTTCCCGCCAGGCCAGCCGTCCGTGTGGCAGCTGAGTCTCTGAGGTGAGGCAGACACAGTCACACGTTTGCAAATCAGCGCGTTTCACCGGGGGGAGGCGTCGGCATGTTCTAGCACCTTGTCCTCTCGGATGAGCCGTGTACCCCAGAGCAGCTGAAAGAGGCGAGTCTGGAGCTGAGACCACAGAGAGAAATTTCTGGCGAGCCTCTTCATAGCTGTGAGCCCCGGGGGTCCTCCCTCTGAGCCGGCGCGGAGCAGGGACTCAGAGGCTCTGGGGCCGGGGGGGGTGGGGTGGGCGGAGGGGACAGGGCAGGAAGGGGACCTGGGCCTGGAAGCCGGGGCAGCGGGTGGGAGAGGGGACACCCGGGCCCGGGGACCGCACAGCCGTCAGCGTCTGGGACTGGGCACCAACGCCCCGGGCTTGGGGACGCGCTGGGAACAAGGACGGAAGTTCAATCCTTTGCACCGTGTGGGGTCCGTTCTCTCGGACGACCAGGCTTCGCTTTCGTGCCAGTCTCTCTCTCTCTCTCTGTCCCTCAGGGCACGTGGCCTATGGCTGCTGGGCTCAGAGTTTTCTGAGAGGAGGAGCAAGTCCCCGGAGGTGCCCTCGGGCGGTGACAAGAACCCACGGCAGCCCCGAGCCCTGAGAGTCGTCCCTTCTGAGTCTCCTCGGCTCCCGCCGCAGACAGAGGACGCGGACCCGGCGCCCTGAGGGTGTCTGTCCCCTGCTGACCCAGCTCGGCGCTCCAGCACCCACAGCGGCCCTGCCTTCCCACCTGCGGGCCCGACCCCCTGTGGGCGTCACCGACACACCCACCCGCCGGTTGCCGTCTCTCCTCGACCTACCACGGGACGCCTCCTTCTCCCCCTTCTGGAAACGCTCTTCCGTGCGGCCTCTGAGCCACCACGGTCCCGCGTCGGGAGAAATCGGGGACGGCTCCAAAAGGGGCAACCGACGACGACGATGCCACAGTGTCCCCGACCGTGCTGTCCAGCGTGCCTTCCTGGGTCCCCGCTGCCCTCACCGAGCTGCTTAATAGGCCGCGGACAAGCGTGTCAGACCATCCTGTGGGACACAGAACCACGCAAATGACGTTGTCCACGGACACCAAATTCACGGCGGTGGCCGGAGCGGAGCGGCTCTTGTCCCGTGCACGGAACAGCGTCTCCAGACTCCCCACCGCGCCTGATCTCTTTGGAACTGCTCGTAACATCTGCTTGGTCCCCTCAGTCATTAATGAGTTAAACACAACCTTCCGTCCTCACGTTACCCCCGCGAGAGCCACGGTTTTGCCATTTTGAAGCGTTATTCTTCAGCGCTCGTGCTCGCTCCTGCTTTCCTGGCCTTTTGTCTTCTGCTGCTGACGCCTGCACGTCAGCGTGGCCCCCGACGTGCCCTCCGGTCCCCGCGCCTTTCCGTCCACCAGCCTCCCTCCAGCCAGTCCGGCCACCGGCTTCACGACTAACCTCTGTCCCCAGCCCCGCCCTCTGCCAGGGGCCCCGGGCTGGTACGTCTGGCCCCTCGACACGGCCACGGGGCCACCTGGCACGTGTCTCAAACGGGACAGCCTGGGGTCCCTCAGACCCGTTGCGCTTTCCTGGGCTCCCGGCTCAGTTAGTGGCTCAAGGCACAAATCTTGGAGTAGCCCCCTACGTCCTCTTCCTCCCCGACCCCACGATCGGTTTCCCAGCTGCCACCCCCGCCAGGCGGAGCCACGTGACAGGGACCGTGAGCTGCACGTAGGTGGGTGTGCAGGATGGAGCTCCGGGGCCGCGAGGGGCGCAGCAGCCGGGACCCCCCGTCGCTGCCAGAAGCACACATCAGCGCCGCAAGCGACGTGGCCATCCTGACGACACCCGGGGGGCGGCACCGCGCCAACACGTGCGCCTCAGACGGCCGAGCAGGGCGCCAGAAGGTGTCGTGGATCGCCACGCCGTCCCCGGGCTGCTGCCGCGTGCGGACAAAGGTCCCTCCCTCGTGCACGCCGGTGCTCGGGAGGCCAGTGTGCCTAAGAATCGCCCGGAAAGCGTGTTAAAAGCCAGGTTCCCGGACCCCACACCCGGAGATTCTGCCTCATGGGTCTGCTGCTGGGTCCGTGAATTTTCTTTCCTGATAAGCTCCCAGGTGACCGCTGACGACCGGCCACACCGTGAGCGGCGGTCTGGTGAGGGGGAGGAAGCAGAGACAAGATTGCGGGCAGGAGAGGGAGGCACCGTGGTCGGGGACTCGTGGAAGTCACGGGTATAAGCCAATGAACCCACGAGCCCTCGCGTGGCAGGGGCCGCGTTCGATTCATCAACACCCTCACTGTAGCCTTCCCTCCCTCCGCGTCCCCGTGTCCCGCCTGTGTTCTAGTCCGTCCGAACCCTCGCCGTTGGAGGAGTGGAATGACATCATTGCCTCTGCTGCTCGTTTTCAGATGCCACGCCGTCCAGACGTTGTCCAGGCGCCGTGCGCTGCTCCTGGGGGCTGGGGGAGGCTGGCGCTGGTCCACAGGCCACACCTGGGGTTGCAGAGAGCCGGGGGTCCCGTCCCCAGCTCTCGGCACGCATGGGGGGGGGGGCTGGGAGCCGCCCGTGTCCCTCCCTGCAGGCCAAGGGGGAGCCACGGGGAAGCGTCCCCCGTAGCCCCGGCCCCTTCTCCCCGGGCCACGGCATCTGTCCACTCGGCTGTGACGACTCTTGGTGGTTTCCCGAGTTAGTTTCTCAAAGCAAACAGCTCAGGGCCTCCTGGTTCCCTTCTTTAAGTCACGGCATCCCTCGCCCTTTGGGGGCGCCCCGACGGGGGGGTGCTGCGAAGGAGGGTGGCCATCCCGCTGAGCATCGGCCGCTGCCGGCTACTCTCCGTTAACCGGGCTTTTCAGCCCCAGCTGCCTGGTGGGGAAGACAGCGCAGACCTTCTCCCTGGGAGCAGAGGCTTGGGACGCTGTGAGTCCTCTGAGGTGCCCGGCGTCCCCCGGGAGGCACTCAGGGGAAGGGGCTCTCGGGCTGGGGGGAGGGACACAGTGAGCAGGATGGATGGGGCGCTGGGCCCTTCATCCCGGCCTGGAGCTGACTGTGGCTGCCTGCAGGAAAAAACCCCTGCCCAAGTCCAGCAAACCCGGACAGAGCGAGCCTCCAGATCAGGGTTGGGGAGGGCGCAGGGGGAGGAATGGGGGGGAAGGGAGAGGAAGCCGCTCTCGATGCGGCAGCCGCAGGGGCCGGGCCGTGTTCTGCGAGGTGGCGACGCTTCCCGCGGGATCTACGGCAGAACGGGCTGGCGGGGGCGCCTGCCCAGCGCCACATAACCCCGCCTGGCAGTCCAAACTCAGGGTCCCCCCGGATCCCGAGCAGAAGCCCCCGGGGAGCAAGCCGAGGTCCGGGGTCCACCCCCGGCCTGAGCCACCCAGGCGCCCCCACTATATTGTATTTCTTTTTTTTTTTTTTAAATTTTGTTAACATTTATTCATTTTCCAGAGACAGAGACAGAGTGTGAGTGGGGGAGGGGCAGAGAGAGAGGGGGAGTGCAGAGACGGATGCGGGGCTCGGACTCAAGAACCGTGAGATCCTGACCCGAGCCGAAACCCAGAGCGGGACACTCGATCCAGGGAGCCACCCAGGCGCCCCTGGAAAGCCCGCCGCTCCAAAGTCAGCTACGGCGGGGACTTGCGTTTGGAATGCCCATCTACGTATTTTAGGACACGGTCACAGAGCCCAGTGAGCCGTGACAGCGATGAACCCAAAATGCGCTCTGGGACGACCTCTGTGTCCCAGGCATTCCCTTTAAACGCTGCACTGCCTTTTTAGGCCACAGCCAAGCATCCACAGTGCTCCCCCAGGGAGCCCGAGAAAGAGGATGGGGACTCCTTTAAGCTCCAGAAACATCTGGGGTCACAGCCGGGAATCCTGTGAGTCGGGGGGAAGTGCAGGCTGGGGGTGCTTTCTGACTCCGCGGGGCTCCAGGTTACCCGCCTGGAGGCCCCTGGGCTGTACCCTCCGTGCGCGGTGCCTCCCGGGGCGAGGCGTGCGGGCCGCACAGTTCGGGAACCCGTCTCCCTCCCCCTTCTCTGGTGATGCACGAGAACACAGAAGAAGCTTCCAGTCTGTCTGAGGGGAAAGGAGGATGCTGACGCTTATCACGCAAACGTGTTTCCTCTTCGGAAAGTGCTGGAGGCAGCAGCCCCCTTGGACAGAGCACGGCTTGTAAGTGCATCGTGGGTCTGGGCACAGCGGGGCCGGGTCACGGGGCCGGGAGGATCACAGGCACCAGAAACAGGCTCTTTGGAACATGAAAACGAACCATAATGACCCGGAAGGGTGTTGAGGCTTCGTCCTGGACTCCCGACGGCGGGGTACGTGACAACGCTTGTAATTTCGTGATTTGAGAGGGCATCGGTTCTGGAACACGACCGCGTGTGCGTGTGCCTCCTCGCTGAAGAATCGGCTGGTCTTAATAAGCTCTGGGGCAAACGCCACCGGCTTTCAGGGACGCGTTGCCTAAAAGCCATTTAGCTGCCCGCAGATCTCCGCACGAAGCGAAGGAAACATCTCCCGATGAGGATTCAGAACACGAATGCCCAGAGGAGGCCACGGTGCTGGGCGGCCAACAAGGCACTTTGGAATCTCAGAAAAACGGCCAATAATCGCTTAGTGTAAGCGTGGTGTCCTGAATATTGCATGGGGCACACTTGGGCTATTAAAACAGAGACGCCAACGGAACCGGCCGTCCTGTCCTTTACCAGGCAGCCCCATCTGGGCAGCCAGCTTTTCATGGGGGAGCTTAACCGCCTTCGACAGACTGTTTCTGAAGGTTGGCTTTTCGTTTCTGAAAACGCGAAGCTCTGCACAGAAAAGAGGAGACCAGTTCATAAGGAGTCTGGCCGGCTGGCGCTTGGCTCTGTCAGCAGGGCCCCCGCTCAGACCCGCTCCGCGTCAAGGGCACGTCTTCACCGAACCCTGCAGGGTGGGGGTTCGGGTAGGACTCCGAGGGTGGCCGGAATTCCTCAAGCTCACACGGCAAGACACCCAAGGCTCTTTAGGCGTAAGCGGGAAGAAAAACGGACGCCGACGGGTGTGAGCAGAGTAGACATTTATCAGAAAAATAAAGGCTTGCACGCGACATTGTCAGAAGGCAGGGGCGCGTTGCCCCAAAGCTGGGCAGCCAGAGTTGCAGAACCGGGCAGGGGAGGAGGCCGTGCACCGGAACCCCCGCCCCAGTGCCAGACGTCCCGGCCCGGACACCTGCTGGCGGGCCCGGGTCGGGGCACACTGATTGGCCAAATTACACACGGCAGATGCATCTGATTGGCTGGGAAGTTTCGGGGCGGTGCATCGGGTTGGCCGGGAAGGCCGGGACAGGCGCGTCTGATTGGCCGAGTGGCTCGGGACACGTACACCGGATTGGCTGGATCCGGCCGCGTTCCCAGGCCCGGCGCCCAGGAAGGCGGGCCCCCGAGGGGCCGGGGGCTTCCAGTTTGCCTCGCCAGCAACCGTCTTCTGTGCTCAGCGCTGCACCGTGGGGTGGAAAACCGAAGTGAACCCAGGCAGCCCCGAGTCTGAAGCCCCCTTCCCCCGTTGCATTTCACCTGCCGCCCCTCTGCGACCCTGGCTGCTGGGTGGGCTGGGTGGGGGGCCACGGGGCGCTCCCCCCTCTGACCTCCGGGTGCCGCGCAGACAGAGCTCAGCCTGCAGAGACGCGGCTCCCGCGAGGCTGCCTTTAAGTCGGCCGCAAAGACGCGTCGGCCCCGCAAGGACGTCGCAAGACCCCACCTTCTCGCCTGATGGCCGCTCGTCCTCGCAAATCGGTGACCGTGCGGAGCAGCCCGGCAGCCACGCGTCCCCGTTTGCCAGGCCAGTCCCGCCTTACACCTGTTGCCCCGGCCTCACTGTTGATGGCACCGCCGTCGTTCCCCGAACCGTCCAGTCTGGATGAGAGATGTTCGCGCCACCGAGGGAAGCTCCTCAGGGAAACCCCGAAGAAGGGGTTCGTCACCTGCGCGCTGCCATTCTGCGGCTGTGTTCCCCGAGGTGCGCGTGGCTCGGAAACGCTTTTTCCCATTTGTATGTCCGGCATTTCCTGTTACTTTCCCCAGAAACAGGAAAGGACATTAGCGAGAAAGACCTCTGGGCCTCTGCTCACATTATCACATTTTCACTCGTGGCTCAGCACCACCTGGGGACCTGTCTGCAGGTTTCCGCAGCCAGCGACGCATCTCTGTCGCACGCGCTTGGTAAACGCAGCCGGGTGATAGCAAGGTTTTCCCCGGAGCCTTCTTCCAGCTGCCGGGGGTGGTCCTGGGCCACAGAGCAGAAGGTTCCAGGCCTGTCCTCCAATGTCCGGGTTCTGTGTAGGCTCTGGAACGGCGAGGGTTTGCGGCGTCTAGTCTGTTAAAACCAGCCGAGCCCCCTGCCTCCCAGAGGGCTGGGCTGGCAGCTCGGCAGCTGAACCGTCACCCCGCTCACTGCACCCACCCCCGGAGGGCAGCCGTAACGTCAGATGCATCCTTCACCCGGCCTCGTCCCCCCTCCGTCCCCCTGCTTCCCTGGAAGCCCCGCTCAGCCTGAGCTCTGCCCAGGACAGTGGCCTCGAGAGCCCAGCTGGGCTCCGGGCTCGGAGTCCCCAACACGGCGAGCCTGTTCGCTTTCCGGCACAAACCCCGGAAGGGAGGCAGGGTGTTAGGAGTGGGTGCAGGAAAAGTGGCCTCGGGAGCAAGGAAAGGCATGGACCTTTGGACCTGGAGAGCTATCGTCTCAGGGGAGCGTGAAAACTGGGTTCTATGGAAAGCGGCCCCCAGGCAAGGAGAGTGAGCCCCAGGAGGGGCCGAGCTTCGGGCTGGAGGTTCCCTTCGGAGTAGCATCAGCTCCGGCAGGCGAGCGCCCACTGGGTGCCGGCTCCCTGAGGCCCGCGGCGCACGCCTGACCTTGGGGAGGCTGGTGACCCCCCCTGCGCTGTTGGTCCCCTCCCAAGCGGAGAGTATCTGTTTACTGTCCCGTCCCGCGGCCGGCACCTGTCGTCCGATCTGGCTCAGCCTCCGCCCCCGCTGGGGACCGCCGGCCCCTCTCTGAGTGAAGAACCTTCTGGTACTGAAGTGGCCTGTAACTCGTGGAGGCGGCTGACAGGCCTGTGCCGCTCGCCCACCGCGCGTCCACAGTCCGTGTGACTGAGGGGGTGGCCCTGTCCCTGCTTCACGCTCTGTCTGGGTGGCCACAGGATGAGGGAGGCAGTGAGTTCCCCGCTGCGGTGACCGGGTTCCTGGGGCTGCGGGTGACGGCCGAGGACAAAGCCCCAGGTGGGAGCTCACACTGACCCTGCCCGGGACCCGGTGGGCTAGTCCTCCAGGGCAGCGACGGTGAGGTGGGGGGGGGGGGGGAGACAGAACGGTAGGGAGGGCTGGCTAATGGGCCAGCGGGAGGGGACTCCTGGGGCCCGGCTGGCAGGAGATCACTAGCATCTAGGCCCTGCTCAGCGTGGGCAGCCCGGCGGATACGGATGAGAGGTCCCGGGGTCCAGCCCGGCTCTCCGCCCCCTCCGTCTGGTGCGAAGGCCGTCCTGCTGGGAGGGCTTTTAGCCGTGGGATCCAGTGGTTGTCTCGCAGCGGGGAGGAGCGGGGAAGAAACTTCTTTCAGGACAACTCCGAAAGGGCCCCAACCCCAGGCTTCCGATTCCAGACCAGCCCTTTGTCCAGTGCCGCGCCGACCCCCAGGCCCTTGTTTCTGTCCGTCCGTCCACCCTCGCTCCCCCAGCTGTTCACTCCGGGGAAGGAGGGCTTGTGGCGTGGACTCTGGTAAAAGGTACTGTGTCAGCACGGGGACCCCTGCCCACCTTGACTCTTGGCTTCCAGGGTCAGTCTCCTTCCCCAGGGAGCTTCGCCCGCTCGTCCTCGGGGCGATCCCATTGGAATGGGAGCCACCAGGTAATGGGAGTCGTGTCATCTGTAGGAAATGAGTAAAAAACACGGTAAGACAAAAATGGACTATGCCACTTAGGATCCACTGTGATAATGCATATGACCCGCAGATTTATGCAGATGCTTCCGATCGTGACATCGCATAATCTCGTACCCTCCCCTTCTAAATCTCCACGGCGAGATGCGGCGTTTGCCTCGGGTGTTTCTGGACACCAAACTGAGCTTGAACGAGATGAGAGGGAAGGGAAGCGCTGGCCCATCCTTTCCCGAGTCATTGCCGCGGCATCGAGCCGCGGTGCTTTTAACGTCCTTAATGCGGCTGAGAGTCTAGGGAAGCCGTCGATGGTCCCGTTTGCTGCTCGGCCCCAGTGACCAATGAGCGGGGTGCCACCAGGCCCGGCTCCTGCAGGGCCCCGCAGAGCAGCGAACCCCAGGGCACGGGGGGCCCAGAGGCAGCTCTCCGCTCCCGGGGTCGATGCGGGAGGGAACGGATGGTCCGGCCCCGGGCCGGCACCCGGGTCGGGGAGGGGCAGCCTGCCGAGGGGCGCAGGGGCCGAGGGGGCCGTTCTTTTCACCGAGACTCTCTCTCTTATGACCGCCCCCCGCCCCCAACTTCTGGGGCTCGAGCAGCGAATGCCCACCTGCCCTCCCTGCACCCAAGAGACGATAGTAGAGGGGAGCCAGGAAGAATGAGTCAAAAGGCAGAAAGCGTCGGTTCTGCGGGGTCACTGAGTCCTGGGCGTGCTGTCGGGTGCAGGGCCCACAGTCCGCAACATGGGCTTCCGTCCTTCCGAAGCGGCGGAGAGTGGAGATCTCGCGTCAAGTGTTCTTATCACGGGGTGATAATCATCACGGCGATGATAGCAAATGAGCGGGAGGGAGGGAGGGAGTGTCAGGGGTGCCGGAGTAGACGGTGGCCTCGGCCTCGCGGGCGCACACTCACCTCCCAACGCATCAGCTTGTGTACGTGAATTAGGCACAGCTCTCTGTACATCAAGTTAAAAGCAAGAGACGGAGACGCGGCTGGGGGAATCTCACAGCTCCCGCCGGGCAAACAGCGATGCTCACGAAGTGGGGTGGGGTGGGGGAGCTTGTCTCTGCCTTCGTTTCAGTAGCTGGAGCCCCTGTGGGGTGACGGAGAGTTTGGTGGAAGGAACTGTCTTCCCAGGAAAAAGAAAGTGTGTGTTAGCGTAACATCAGATCTCGGCTCAGGGATCCCAGCGCCTTTGCTTGGGGGGCGAGAGCCCAGGCGGCCCTGGGGGTGCAGCCCGTGGCTCTGACCCCCGCGTGGCGGAGGCCGGAGCTGGAGGCAGGGGTGGGCGGCAAGAGCCGATGGCCCGACTCGCCTGCCCCCGCCCCTCCCGGGTGAGAATGCCACCAGGTGCTCCCGGGGTCACGTGGGGAGGACAGCCCCCCCCCCCCCAGGTACCCACCTGTATACACCCAGTCCTCTTAAATCCCCGGAACTGACTGACGTGATCTGACTTCCTGCGAAACAGCACCCCTGCCCTTGCCTATTGCAATTCGTCCCTTTTGTTTACAAACGGAATGTTCCTTCGGCCACTGGTGGCTGTTTTGGAGGTTAGATTTCTCGTTAGCGTCTCATGATTTACCCATTTAGCCCCTCCCCCCTCGAGCCACTGTCCTCGCCGGAGTGGCCCGGCGAGTGGGGCCGGAGAGGGTCCCGGGCTGGATCCCGGAGAACAGGGGCGAGGCTTGGGTGCTAGGCGGTTCCCCCGTCCACAGCGGTCAGGATGGAAAACCAGGTCCCAGCAGGGTCCCAGCCTCACAGCCTGGAGACAGAGATCACCGCGCAGATCTGCAGGCCGGGGAGACCGGAAGTCACAGCAGGTGGCGGCCAAGGAAGGCCGTGGAAATACTCTCGGTGATGCTCTTGGGCACGTGCTGCTGGGAGCACGGCCTGGACGGTTCGGCTAAAAACAGAGTCAGCATACGCACAGCCTGTTCTGTTAGGTGGGGGAGGGGGGAGCAGAAACCCAGCCCGAGGGTGGGGACGCGGGGGGCACCTTTGCCGTCCTGTGACCTGTCTCCTGGACCAGGTGGAAGGGAGGTGGTCTCAGAGGCTGCTGGGGGCTTCTGCCCACTCCTGCTTCCATCCGGGAGTTGGGCAGACTGGGCTGGCCAACGACGAGGGCCCCCCACCCCCACCCCCACCCCGGCGGCCCCGACGTGCTGAGCTTGGCGGTCAGAAGCCAGGAGAGCAGAGCAAACCCATTTTGCAGATGCGCCTCAGCTGACATGTATGTTTCTCCGCAGGACACACGTCCGGGGCGGAAACACGGCGTTTGGACGGCAGAAGGTCCACGCGCCTGCCCTCAGGGACCCATCCCTGAAGTGGACCTCCCCCCCCGCCCCCCCGTGCTGCAGCCTGGGCCCCTGTGTGTCCACGCCTCCGTGTCCCTCCCACCGACTCCTCAACTTGCGCGGGACTCAAGGGGTCACCGCGCCTGCAGCCCGGTTTTCCAAGCCTCCGTCCCTCTCCTGCTGGGACGCTCACCACTTAAGGGGCATCCCTGACATCAGGGCTGTAAGCAGGAAGGGCTGGGGAGCAGGTCTCTGGGGGGCGGTGCCCGATGCAGCTCTCAGACCCTCCCCTCCCACGGCCTCTCAGGCCCCGCACATCTGTCACGCACAGATGGGAAGGCCGGACAAAGGAGCGGCCGTGTCTGCGGGCACCCCAGGAGCAGGACACACGTGGCCTTAATACCCCAACGAGCAAGCCACCAGGAGGTGAGCCCGTCTGCCCCCGGTCCTCCTCACCAACCGGCCTTCAGGCATCTGACGGTGCTGCGGGAGACCGGCTCCTTCCTGGCCCTTCCCGGGACGCGAACCGCATTTGCAAAGCAGGCTGCCTGCGTTTTTGTCCGGGCTCGGCTTCCTGGGGGCAGGACCTGGCTCCACGGGGTGGGGCCCGCGGTGCCCGAGCCCAGGTGCCCGAGCCCAGGATGGCCTTCCCAGTTCCGTGGGGTCCCGACGGGTGCCTGGGAAAACTGGAGCGGAAGGGCAGCACCTTCTGCGCCTCGGGCAGGACCACGGTGGCCGAGCCCCACAGACAAGGCGGATGAGGCACCAGCGGGATCCCCCCGATGCCGGAGGCCCCAAGTCCCACCCGCTCCCTCCGGAGGCCCCAGGGACGTGCCCCCCCCCCCCCCCGCCAGGTAATACTGAGAAATGTGTTACCTTCTTTAGATTTTCCTTCTTTAGATTCTCTGCATACGTTCTCTTTCCTCCACCGGCACCGACCAGACGTAATACGTGCATGTTATGAAAGCTCCTGGTAGCTGCCTTAAAAAAAAAGAAACACGTAAAAGATGTTCAACTAATGTATTTTATTTCAGCCAATGTGTCGTCGTATTGTCCTCTGTATGTACGGCACGAGCCACGGTTCGAGCGCTGAATCGCCACCGGTGGCCGCCGAGTCAGATGGCGAGGCCTGTGGCTTCCCCCGGCCAGACGGCAGAGGCGCTCTGCGGAGGGGCGGGGTGTCTGAGGGATGTCCAGCCTCCGGCTTCCAGAAGGGATTCCGGGGCGTCAGCGGCCGTCGTGCCGTGGGCTCCCTGGGTGAAGGGGGGCCGGTGCCCGTATCTCCACGGAAGCAGGTCCGGGCGAGTTCTGTGGGTGCGGGAGACGTGGGGCTGGTCGGTAAACTCCGTGAGTGCCAGACTGTAAGAGCAGGGGGTTGGCCGGGCCCCCTGGCCTAGGGGTTGGGGGAAGGGATCACCGGGGAGGGAGGAGAGTCCCTCCCGGGAGGGGCGGCAGGTGAAGGCACAGGACAGGGTGCCCACGGGCCGCCCGCACGGGTTTCCGGGTGGTCATAGTGAAGGACGACCTCAGGGGCTTAAAACAGGAATTTACTGTCTCAGGTTCCGGAAGTGTCGGGTGGGTTCCTCCCTTGAGCTCTGCGGGAGACCCCCACCTCCCCCCCGCCCCGAGGCCTCTGTCCCTGCTTCTCGTGACCGTGGCCATCCACAGCGTCTGTGTCTGCACACAGCTGTTCTTCTTCAGAGGACACGGGTCACAGGGGATCAGGACCCACCCCGATGACCTCACCCGCACTTGGTCACATCGGCAAAGACCCTATTTCCAAAGGTCACGTCGACAGGTCCTGGGGGGTTAGGACTTCAACAGAGCTTTATCAGGAACGTTATTCGGCCCCCAGCAGCCCCTCTGCGTGCATTTACCAACCCGGCCGTTCGCCCATCCCCTGAGGGAGGCAGTGGACGGGGCAGGGGGACAGCGCTTGGGGCGGTTGACGGCTCGCGGTGGCGGCTGGGGGAGGCAGGCTGATGTTCCCAGAGCCCAGCGCAGGGCAGAGGGGGGCGGGCACGCGGGGGCCTCCAGAGCACCCCAGGCCAGCTGTGGGCTCGGGGGGTCACCCCACCACTTCTGAGAGGTGGCCTCCCTCCCCACCCCTTGCCCCAGGCGCTCTCTGGGGCGAGAAGCGGTTACCCCAGTGGACGTGGAACCCCAGGGGTCGACTGGAGGTGGGGGCCTGGTGGGGGGCCAGCTTCGTGGTGGGCAAAATGGCAGGAGATTTTCTCTGCGCGGCCAAGTTCAACGCGCAGCAAAGTTGCAAAGCCGCTGCGATGGCCCCCTCACCGGGTAGAACCTGGAGGTGGGGGGTGTCCCCGTCCCCTGTGCCCTCACACGCTGGCTGTCTGCTCCCAGCAGGCCAGTGCCCACCGTCCTCACGGCGGCGTGCCCACCCCCCAGGGCAGCGCCTGGCCCTCAGCAGGGGCTCGAGAACATTTGAACCCTGGGCTTTCGGAGGCGCTATCCCACGGCGGCTCCCTTGAATCCTGGGATCTGGCACCTTCCGCGTCCTGACCCGTCCCCTATACCGTCACCGCTTTGCCCGGCCGCGTCATTCACTCGTGTGTCCGCTCACTCACTCGCTCATTTGCCACCTGAGAGCCCACCGGGCACCCGCTGGGTAGCCCGCGTGGAACTGCCAGCTGGCGAGGTGACAGTCTGCAAAAACCCAAGAAGCCTGTCACCGTCACCCGCGAGGGCCACTGTGTGGGACCTGGGGGACCTGTGCCACCTGGGGGCAGGTGAGCAGGTGCAGTGATGGGGAAGAGCCAGGCGGCTCTGCTGAGGCGCCTCTGACGGGGGCCCGAATAGCCGGGAGCCTGCAGAGGTGGGGAGCGTGGCTCTTCAGGCAGAACGTCTGTGCAAAGGCCCTGAGGCCGGCCTGTGTGAGGCGCGTCCAGGAGGCAGGAGCGGCAGCGCCGGGGGGGGGGACTGTGGGGGGGGGGGAGGCGAGACTCTCAAACAGCAGGGAGGGGGGGCCTGTGGGGCCTCACAGGCACAGCAAGGAATTTGGACCGTGTTCCTGGAGAGGCCAGAAGCTTCGTGCAGATTTTAAGAAGGGAATGCGGTGAACGTATCCTGGGTGTTCAGCAGATCAGGGCAGCCGTCTGCAGAGGGCACAGCATACGGCTGCTGAAACGGAGGGAAGGGTCCCTCGACGGGTCCGTGTGGGACTTGGTGGGGACTGAGGAGGACGACAAATGGAGAAGGTGGCCCTCGGTGGGGGGGGGGGGGGCGAGGCCACCGGCTGAGCCCAGAGCTGCACTTGGGGAAAATGAGGGAGAGCCCTGAGGATGGCCGCATCAGGTACCCCGATGTGGAAACATCTGGAAACACCACATGGGATGGGGGGTCGGGGGGGCAGGGTGGGGAGGAGAGTGAGGGGTCAGCACTGGGCGTCCTTACAGCCTCAGCAGAGAAGAGCAGACAGGAACCGGGCAGGGGGGCCGGGGCCACAAAGCATTTAGGGGGCAGGGGAGGGGGGCGTTAGGGGGCCGCCGACGGCGGCCGGGGATGCGTCCGCGTCCCGCCCTCTATCCTGTGAGTGAGGGCTTATCGGGAAAGGGGTCTTTGCAGGTGCGATTACACCTAGAATATCTCTGTGTCATAGAGCCCACCCTGGACTGTCGCAGACGGGGACAGGGGGCTAAATGCGATGACTGCCCTTACGAGAGGAAGGAGGGGGAGGCTGGAGACGCGGACGCGGAGGGGCCGCGTGACCACAGAGGCAGAGGCGGAGGAAGCAGTCACAGCCCAGGGACGCCTGCAGCCCCAGCAGCTGGAAGAGGCAGGGGGACCCCCCCCCCCCACCAGAGCCTCCGGAGGGAACGGCCCTGCCCTGCCTCCCTCTCAGACCCCGGCATTCACCTCCCGTGGCCCGCACTCCGGCCACACATCTGGGGCAGGTGATGACTTTTGTGACGTCTAAGGCGGAGTCCGGGCCGGGCGGGCTGAGGGTGGGGCGCTCTCCCAGGACGTCGCGTGCCCTTAGCCACGGAAGGATGGATAGACGTGGGACAACCAGAGCGACAGCGAGCGCTCGCCTGGTGTTCCTGCACAGAGGAACCCCGCGTCTGTCTGTCTCTGTTCATTCGTGTCCGTCGGTCCTCCCCTCGGCCCTGACCGGCCCAGACCCTTTGTGTTCTCAAGCCCAGGGCAGGACTCGGGAACCACTGAGTGTCAGCGGGCAGCTGCTTTTGAGACAATGACAGAAGGCCAGGTGCGCCCTGCGGGGGTGGGGTGAGAGGGCAGGGGCGCAGCTCCCCCAGGGCGGGGAGGAAGCTGGGGTCGGGGAGGCTGGATCCTCTGTCCTGGGTCTCCCGGAGCCCCTCGCTGGCACCCCAGGAACGGCAGCAGGGGCCACGGCGCGGGGGAAAGGAGGTGCCCCCCCACGAGTGGCCAAGGTCGCATCGTCCACCTGCACCCCGGACAGGAGGTCGGGCTCGAGCTGGGTCACCTCTCCGTCAAAGAAGACGTGCGACTTCCTGTACACTTCTGGGCTCAGAGTCGGATCTGCGGCAACTGGACGGAGTGACGGGTCACAAAACGGTCGTATTTCTCCTCCCCAACCAGCCGGGGGCATGTGTGACGGAAGAAGAATCCAAGTTCACGCCCCGTCCTCGGGTCCCTGGGGCCGGGGTCTGATCCCAGGGGGCGGTGGCTTCAGAGGGCTCGTGTCCCGAGGCGCTGTGGGAACAGGCACCCTCACCTCGGGTGGGGACCCCGGCCTCAGGGATGGGGGCCTCCGGGTGGGCAGGGGGGTGTGGGGGCCAGAGCTCGGGGAGGGGCCCGCGGTCGGCCTTCCCAGCCGGGGAATCTCCAGCAGGTGAGCCCCAGCACGCCCAGCACAGCAGCTAAGGGCCCCCGGAAACAGATCCGTTGTCCCAAATCCAGCGCTCTGGAGCCTAATTCGACAGCGGTCACACGCGTCCGACCCATCTAGTCTGTGGCCTGGCTCACGTGACCGCTGACGACAAGCTTGGTAACCTCGAGGTCACTGGTTGCCCCCAGCCCTGTCGCTGTGATGAGTGTTCACATTACATTTGTCGTTTCTCTCCGAGCAGCTGTAATTTGCTGCAGATGAGCAGGGGGAATGTCCTTCCAGAAACTGTCAACACAAAGGGGTGAAAGGCAGCCAGGTCACCCCCAGGGGGTCCCACTGGACCCCCACGCCTCCCTTGGGGCCACCACCGTGGTCCGACACTATCCCTGGGGCTCAAGATGCCTGCTCTGCACACAGCTTGGCCCAGAGGCACCCATAGCCAGGAGGTGGTTTAACCTCTGCTTTGAAGACAGGGAAACTGAGGCAGGGAGGTTACGTGACTTTCCCCAAATCAAGTGGAGGGAGGAAGATTTTGATTTCAAAGCCCGTTCTCCTTGTGCTGCCTTGACCTTGAGCTCTGCAGGGACAAGACGCCCCTCCCACCCACCGGTGGGGGCAGCGGGGGGGGGGGGGCCTGGTCTGAAAGAAAAGAAAAGCACAGAGTTGTTGCATTGGGCAGGAAGCCAGCGAAGGCACAGTCTGAAAAGACCAAGCAATGATCAGAGAAGGGCTCCGATGGGACGCAGACGTCCGACTCACCTGACGGGGAATTTATCCGTGGTTAAAATGCTAACGGCTCTGATGGAAAAAGTCGACAGCCTGTAAAAGCAGATGAGTAACGTCAACAGAGAGATGGGACCTCCGAGATCCGATCAAAAGGAAGCTCTGGCAGGTGAAAACCGCGGGGACGGAAACGTAGAGGGCTCGTGGGCTCGTCAGGAGACGCAGGGAAGTCTAGGGAAGAATCTGAACGTGGAGATCGGGCAACACATACCTCCCAAAATGAAAACAAAGAGAAAAAGTTAATGAAAAAGAACAGAGCAGCTAAGAGTTGTCGGGCTACGAGGTTGGAGAGAGAGGAGACAACAGAACAGAGAACTATTTGAACTCATAACAGCAGAGGACTTTCCAAAATTAGCGACAGACACCACAAACACATGCAAAGAGCTCAGAGAACACCAAACAGGATGAATCACACGCACGCACGCACGCACACACATGCACACACACACCCCCAACCCTATCATATTCAAACTGCAGAAATCCAAAGGCACAGCACAATTCTTGAAAGAAGCCGGAGGAATAAAACGTCGTATCTGTAGAGGGACAAGGATAAAAATGACAGCGAACTTCTCATTAACAACCATGCAAGCAAGAAGAGAGTGTAGTGAAGTATTTCACGTGTTGAAATTTTTAAAAGGGATTCCAGCAAAAGATTATCCAGCAAAAGTATCCTCTAAAAGTAAAGGAGAGAAAATTCAAGAGAATTAACAACAACAAAAAAAAACCCCTCCTGGAACTAAAAAGTGATTATAGCACAATTGTAAGATATAAGCCATGAAAAGTCAATTGCTTTCCTAGACAGCAGCAATGAGCGAGTTGAATTTGAAATTAAAAAAACCATAATCCCATTACATTAGCATCCAAAAAAAAGAGAGAGATCCTTAGGTATAAGTCCAACCAAATATGTACAAGATCTATACGTGGAAAACCACCAAAACTCTGACAAACAAAGCAGAAGACTGAATAAATGGAGACATGTCCCACGTTCATGGGAAGGAAGACCCAATATTGTCGAGATGTCAGTTCTTCCCAAACTGATGTATAGATTCCATGCAACCCCAATGGAAATCCCAGCAAGTTATCTTGTGGATATTGACAAAATGGTTCTAGAGTTTATACGAAGGCACAAGACCCAGAAGCGTCAACCCAACACTGAGGGGGACAAGTGGGCAACGAGCACCACTCAGCCTCCAGACTTACGGCAGAGCTGCTGGGATCAGGACAGCGTCATCTCGCGAAAGTAGACAAATGGATCAAGGGAACAAGCAAAGGAAGTACAATGAAGCAACACCAGTCTTTCCAACACACGGTGCTGGAGCACGGACGTCCGTCCGCGTGCGAGAACACGAATCTAGACACAGACCTTATCTCTTCTTAAAAAAAATTATTCGAGGGCGCCTGCGGGGCTCAGTCGGTTAAGCGTCTGACTCTTGATTTCAGCTCAGGTCATGATCTCACGGTTCACGGGTTCAAGCCCCACATCGGGCTCTGTGCTGACAGCTCAGAGCCTGGAGCCTGCTTGGGATTCTGTGTCTCCCTCTCTCTCCGCCCCTCCCCTGCTCATGCTCTGTCTGTATCTCTCAATGATGAATAAACATTAAAAAAAATTTTTTTTTCAATGAGAAGACAAGCCATAGACTGGGAGAAAAGGCTTGCCAAAGACACATCCATAAAGGACTGTTATCCAACATATACAAAGAACTCTTACAACAGCAAACAAAGAACTAGAATCAAAAATGGGCCAAAGACCTTAACAGTCACCTCACCAAAGAAGAGACTCAGATGGCGAATAAACCCATGAAAAGACGCGTCCCGTCCTACGTGGCCGGGGAAATGCAGATCCCAGCAACAAGGTGCCATTGCATGCCTATTCGAATGGCCAAAACTCTACAACGGTGACAGCAACAAATGCTGGTGGGGATGGGGAGCAGCGGGAACACTCATTCACCGTGGGCGGGAATGCCGCTCTGGAAGACAGTTTGGCGGTTTCTTGCCAAGCCAAACGTAATTTTGCCATATTGTGAACCGGCAGTTGTGTTCCTTGGTGTTTACCCGAAGGAGTTAAAAACTTCCATCGATACCAAAACCAGCACCTGGATGTGTATAGAAGATTCATCCATCACTGCCCAAACCTGGAAGCAGCCAAGATCTCCTCCAGCAGGTGGATGGATAAACTGTGCTCCGTCCAGACAACGGAATATTATTCAGCACTAAAAAGACATGACCCATCAAGCCATGAAAAGACTTGGAGGAAACACGAATGAATCCTACTAAGTAAAAGAAGTCAATGAGCAAAGGCCACATCCTGTAGGATTGCAACTCTAAGACGTTCTGGAAAAGGCAAAACTGTGGAGACAGTCGCAAGATCAGTGGTTGGCAGGGATGGGGCAGGGAAGAGAGATGAACCGCCAAGCAGAGGAGTTTTAGGGCAGTGACCATACCCAGTATGACAGATATATGTTGTCATACTTTTGTCCACCCGCATAGAATGTACAACACCGAGAGGGAACCCTACAGTGAACTGGATTTAAAAAAAATTTTTTTTAACGTTTATTTTTGAGAGACAGAGCGAGATAGAACACAAGCAGAGGAGGAACAGAGAGAGGGAGACACCGATCCGAAGCAGGCTCCGGGCTCCGAGCTGTCAGCACAGAGCCCGTCGTGACCATGACCTGAGCCCAAGTCGGACACTAAACCAACGGAGCCACCCAGGCGCCCCATACGGTAAACTGGATTTTGAGTCGATTCTGAGTCTATGCAGCTGCATCGCTGGTTGCAAATGCACCCTCTGGTGCGTGGTGTTCACACTCACACGTGTGGGGAAATCCCTGTACTTTCAATTTTGTCACAAACTTATAACTGCTCCACACAATAAAAATTAAAAGAGAAGAAGAAGAAAAATTGTTTACCGGGGGGAAAAAAAAGTGAAGGAGAAGTAAAGGTTTCCTCGGGGGGTAAACTCTGGGGAATTTATCACCAGCAGACCTATCCTGCAAAAATTGTTTTCAGGCAAAAAGAAAATGATGTTGGTCAGAAACGTGGATCTACACAGAGAAAGGAAGAGCAGAGGAGAAGGAATATGTGAAAATGCAATAAAATATTTTTTCTTGTTTTTAATTGTTCTAAAAGATAACTGCTTAAAGTAATAATATGAGGTATCTAGACTAGACACAGAGTACTAGAGTGCATTTGAACATGAACTTAGATTAGTTTAAAATTAATGTTATAGGAGCACCTGGGTGGCTCAGGCGGTTGAGGGTCCGACTCTGGCTCAGGTCATGACCTCATGGTCCGTGGGTTCGAGCCCGCGTCGGGCTCTGTGCTGACAGCTCGGAGCCTGGAGCCTGCTTCAGATTCTGTGTCTCCCTTTCTCTCTGACCCTCCCCTGCTCGTGCTCTCTCTCTCTCTCTCTCTCTCTCTCTCTCAAAAATAAATACACATTGAAAAAATAAAAAAAAAAAATTAAAGAGATTGTCCAGAGTAGATTATACAGAAAAAGAAAAAATAAGACACAGCTATATGTGGTCGACAAGAAATACCTTTTAAATACAAAGATTCAGATAGGAGAAAAGTGAAGCGATAGAGAGAGAAATGCTGCAAGGACACCAATCAGGAGAAAGCTGAAGTAGGTAGGTTAATTTCTGACAAAGCAGACTTCAGAACATGGATATTGATCGGGGATAAAGGGGCACTGCAGCACGATAAGGGGATCGATTTCTCAAGAAACATACCAATCCTACTTGTGTATACACCTAACAAAAGAGCTTTAAAAGTAAGGCAGAACGTGATAGCACTAAAAGAGAAAATAGACAAATATCCTATTATAGTTGGAGACTTTAATGTCCGCCTGTCGGTAACTGATTGATTAAGCAGGGAGGAAATCAGGAAGGATAGTGATGGTCTGAACCGTACTATCAATCAACTCGATCACATTGAAATATATGGACTACTCCATTCAGCAACAGCAGAATACACGTTTACATGGAACATTCGCCAAAACAGGTGATATTCTGGGCACCTGTTAACACACGTTAACGTATTGAAAATAATAGAAGTCATATCAAGCGTGCTGTCAGACCACAGTGGGATTAATCTAGCTACCAATAACAGAAGGGTAGCTGGAAAACTCTCAGATATTTGGTAATTAAGCAACACACTTCTAATAATCTGGGGGTCAGAAAAAGCATCAGTAGAAATTTAAAATATTGTGAACTAAATGAAAACGAGAAAGCAACTTATCAAAATTTGTTGGAGACAAAAAAGCCATGCTTAGAGGGAAATTAAAGGTATCTATTGAAAGGAAGAAAGATAAAAAAAAAAAAAAACAATAATCTCGGGGTCCACCTGAAGAAACTAGAGGACAAAGAACAAAATGAGCCGAAAGAAGACTCATTAACAAACCCTAATAAACATTAGAGCAGAAATCAATGAAATCGAAAATAGGAAAGTAACAGAGAAAACTCAATGAAACAGAAATCTGGTTCTTGGAAGATATCAGTAAAACTGATAACACCCCAGCCAGGCTAACCAAGAGGAAAGAGAAGACCGAATTACGAGCATCAGAAATGAAGAGGGAATCATTATTCTTGATCTCACGGATACGAAAAAGATAATCAAGGAATACTGCAAATAACTCTATTCTTCTAAATCTGATGGCTGAAATCTGTTTCCCTGAAAGACGCAAGCTACCAAAACTCGCACAAGGGGAACTAAGTCACCTGAACAGACCTATATCTATTACGGAAATAGAATCAATATTTTAACACCTTCCAAAAAAGAAAGCACAGAGCCCAGATAATTTTTTTAAAAAGCCCACAAAGCCCACAAAATAACTAGGGGAGATAATAATGCCAATTCTCCACGAATTTTTCCAGGAAATAAAAGCAGAAGGAACACTTCTCAACTCATTCTATGAGGACAGCATTACCCTGATGCCTAAACCAGATAAAGTCATTGCAAGAAAAGACAACCAGAAACCAATATCTCTCGTAAACCTAGACACAGAAATCCTTAAAAAAAGCATTCACAGACTGAATCCATCAAATGGTAGGATAGTATGTCACAGATAAGTGAGATTAATTTTAGAAATGGAAGGCCATTTCAACACCCATAAATCAGTCAGTGCAATCTTTCATATTAACAGACTAAATAAAAAAAATATGCTCACATTAATAGATGCTGAAAAAACATTAAACAAAATTCAGCTCTCGATCATGATAAAAAGTCTTCAAAACAAACAAACAAACAGACAAAAACAGCAAGAATAGAGGAGAACTTCCTTAACCTCATAAAGGAAACATATGGCAGAAAACCTACACTAATCACACTGGTATCACTTTTAACAATGTGAGCCTGAATGCTTTCCCCATAAAACTGGGAATAAAGCAACGATGTTCTCTCTTACCACCCCTAATCGATGTCATACTGGGAGTTCTACCTAATGAATAAGACAAGAAGAAATAAAAAGGTATACAGATTGGAAAGAAAAAAATAAAACTTCATTTTCAGACGATATGATTGTCTATGTAGAAAACCCCAAAGAATCTACAAAAATAATTCCTAGGACTGAGAAGCAGAATCACAGGATACAAGATCAATATGCAAAAGTCAACTGATGTCTTTTATAACAACAATAAGCGATTGGAATTTGACATATAAAAAATGATATCATTTGGGAATGCCTGAGTGGCTCGGTCAGTTAAATGTCTGACTCCTTATTTAGGCTCAGATCGTGATGTCACAGTTTGTGAGATTGGGTCCCGTTTTGGGCTCCACAGTGACAGCTCGGAGCCTGCTTAGAATTCCCTCTCTCCTTCTCTCTGCCCCTCCCCCACTCGTGCTCGCTCTCTGTCTCTTTCTCTCTCAAAGAGAGAAACATTAAAAAATAATATCACTTAAAACAGCGCCCCCAAAATTAAATACTTGGATAAAAATCTAACAGACTCTGTTCAGATTCTCTTTGTAGAAAACAATGGTGGAGGGGCGCCTGGGTGGCGCAGTCGGTTAAGCGTCCGACTTCAGCCAGGTCACGATCTCGCGGTCCGTGGGTTCGAGCCCCGCGTCGGGCTCTGGGCTGACGGCTCAGAGCCTGGAGCCCGTTTCCGATTCTGTGTCTCCCTCTCTCTCTGCCCCTCCCCCGTTCATGCTCTGTCTCTCTCTGTCCCAAAAATAAATAAACGTTGAAAAAAAAAATTAAAAAAAAAAAAAAAAAAAAGAAAACAATGGTGGAGAGATAGATAAATGGAGAGATATTTTGTGTTAATGGATTGAAAGACTTAATACATTAAGATAGTGACTCTTTTTGACTTGATCTGTAGATTTAATGCAGTCCCAATCAAAATCCTGGCAAACTGTCCTGTAAATGTCAACAAACCGATTCAAAAATTTATGTGGAAAGACAAAGAGGTTGGAATCGCTAACACAAGCCTGATTAAGAGCAACACGAAAGGACTCATACTGCTCACATCTAGGACTAAGAAAAAGGGATAGAAAGTAAGACAGGATGGCTTCGGTGAGAGAATAAATACATAGGTCAATGACATGGCATAGGTAAGATCTACACGATCTTAGATTTGGATATGAGTTTTTATTTTTTTTATTTATTTTTATTTTTTTTTTTTTAATTTTTTTTTTTCAACGTTTATTTATTATTTTTGGGACAGAGAGAGACAGAGCATGAACGGGGGAGGGGCAGAGAGAGAGGGAGACACAGAATCGGAAACAGGCTCCAGGCTCTGAGCCATCAGCCCAGAGCCTGACGCGGGGCTCGAACTCCCGGACCGCGAGATCGTGACCTGGCTGAAGTCGGACGCTTAACCGACTGCGCCACCCAGGCGCCCCTGGATATGAGTTTTTAGATGCAGCACCAAAAGCATAATCCATGGGAGAAAAAAAATAGATAAACTGAATTTTCTTAAAATTAAAAAAGGCTTGCTCTGCTGAAGAACGAAAAGACAAGCCATGGATCAGAGGGAACCATTTGCAAAACACATATCTGATAAAGGACTTGTATCCAAAATATACAAAGAACTTAAAAAAGATAACAATAAGAAAAAAAAAGATAACCTTATTTAAAAATGGGCAAAAGATCTGATAAGGCATCTCATCCAAAAAGATCTGTAGATGGCAAATGAACTCATCTGTCAGCCCAGGCTGCCAAAACAAAATACTGGAGGTGGGGGGGCTTCAACAACAGGTGATTATTTCTCACCGTTCTGGAGACTGGAAGTCCAAGGTCAGGGTGTCAGCATGGTTGGGTCAGCATGACCCGTCTTTCAGGCTTGTAGATGGCCGCCTTCTGGCTGTGTCCTTACGTGACCTTTCCTCCGTGCAGAGAGAGTGAGATCTATCTCTCTACCTCTTTCTTGTCAGGGCGCTAATCCTGTCATGAGGGCTCCACCTTCTTGACCTTATTTGATTCCAATGCAGTGGGGGTAGGGCTTCAACTTACGAAATGCTATGAAACACACACACACATTCAGTCCATATCAAAGCACAGGAAAAGGTGCTCAGTGTCACTCTTCAGTAGGGAGATGCAAATGAAAACAGAGACATACCGCTTCTCACTCTCTAGAATGGCTACATCCAGAGCACTGACAAAGTCCAAATACTGATGAGGATGTGGGAGGGGAGGAAGTTTCATTCTTTGCCGGAGGAAATGCAAATGGTGCAGACAATTCGGGGGAGCTTGACAGTTACTCACACAGCTAAACATCGTCGTCCCAGGCAATCCTGCAATTGTGCTCCTTGCATTTGCCCAAATGATCAGGACACTTAGGTCTACACACAAAAAACCGGCGCATGGATATTTATAGCAGCTCTATTCCTAATCGTGAAAAACCTGGAAGCAACCAAGACATTTCTCAGTAGGTGGTGGGTAAGCAAGCTGGAACACATCAGAACACAGGAATACCTGCTGCAATAAAAAGGAATAATCTGTCAAGCCACGAAGGGACACAGAGGAATCTTAAGGGTATATTGGTGACTGAAAGACAAAACTCCGAAGATGGAAGAAAACACCTTCTGCACAACCGAGGAAATCATCGACAAAGTGAAAGGCAGCCTACGACACGGGAGAAAATATTTGCAAACCGTATGCCTGGGAAGAAGTTAATATCCCAAATATATAAATCGCTTCTACCTCTCAATAGCCAAAAAGCCCAGATGACCCGATTAAACAATGAGCAAAGGACTGGAACAGACATCTCTCCAAAGAAGACACGCGGATGGCCCACAGGCACGTTCGACATCGCTAATTATCAGGGAAATGCAAATCAGAAGCACAAGGAGATACCACCTCACACCTGGGGGGTGGCCGTTGTGAAAGGGTAAGTGTTGGGGGGGACGTGGAGAAATTGGGAACCTCGTCTCCTCTGGGTGGGGAGGTGGAGGGGTGCAGCCGTGGCGGAAAACCATATGGAGGTTCCTCAAGAGATTAAAAACGAAATTGCCGTCGATCCAGCAATCCCACTTCTGGGCGTTTATCCAAAAAAATTAAAATCAGGATCTCAAAGAGACATTCCCATGCCATGTTCAAAGCAACACGATTCACAACAGCCAAGGTGTGGAAACAACCTAAATGTCCATCAACAGGTGAATGGATTAAAAAAAGACATGGATGGGGCGCCTGGGTGGCTCAGTAGGTCCAGCTTCGGCTCCGGTCATGATCTCGTGGTCTGTGGGTTCGAGCCCCGCGTCGGGCTCTGTGCTGACAGCTCAGAGCCCGGACCCTGTTTCAGATTCTGTGTCTCCCTCTCTCTCTGACCCTCCCCTGTTCATGCTCTGTCTCTCTCTGTCTCAAAAATAAATAAACGTTGAAAAAAAAAAAAAAAAAGAAAAGAAAAGGCGGGAAGAAAACACCCATGACGCGCAAATGCCGTGGATCTTTTCAAGGAATCCTTAAATCCTCTACGACGTTTTTCTCCTTTCTTGACCCCGCCCCGGAGGGAATAACTGGAGACGTGGACCCCACGCTACCCCACACGTCCCGGGTGGCTGGCGTGGGGACATTTAAGATGAGTGTGGCCCTGGTCCAACGTCGTCCTGAATGGCCTGCTCAGAGGGCTTCTGCCCGTCTGGGGTGCCGGCTGGGGAGAGGCCAGTTCCCAGGACTGCTTTGGTTGTTTGTGCCGGGGACGGTGGCGCCCAGCCAGCCACAGCATTCCAGAAGCATCTTCTCAAGATGCAAATGGAGGGCAAGTTAGGGGAGGGGCCCCCCGGTAGCCCTAGGATCGTAAGGAGGCCCCAGCTCCCTGGGGGAGGGGCGTCCTCAGCTTTGCGTTCGGTCTCTTTCGGGAGAAAGGGCAGCATCAATCCCAGCGGCTGGTGTGAGCGGCTAGACCTCCAGGAGGCCAGGCCAGCGAGTCCGGGTTGCCTCTTAACAAGAGGCTCCTAACAAGACGTGGTGACACGTCCCAGTGAGCCCCCCGCGTGCCCGTCACGGCACGCCCGACTTCGGAAAATATGCAAGATCGGAACGTACAGTGCCATTTCTCGAGTGACAGCCTCTCACACCCGGTGCCTGTGTCTCTCACAACAAACCCCCTGCGTGTGCGTAGCCCTCTTATGGAACCCCAAGGCTCGGAACATTCCAGAACACGCACAGGGTCCCACGGCTGGTGAGTGCAGGGCCCTCCCTCAGACTCCGGGATGTCAGCCCGTTTCCACTATTCCTGACACGGCCAGTGGGTGGGACCCCCTGCCCCCGCAGGGCACGTGTGACGGTATCTGAGGACACTGCTGACTGTCACGCATGGGGGGCGTCCAGTGGGTCGGGGAAGCCTTTCCGAGATCAGTGGTCCTCGGGGAGCTCTGTTTGCAGAGTCGGAGAGCCTCGGAGCAGGTGTTTCTGACATTGCCCGAGAGGCAGAGACCAGCGGCCGGGCCAGAGCGGGTTTGGGGAGGGGAGGGGAGTCCTCCTCCCGGGGCTTCTGTTTATCACTGGGGGGTCAGTGCGCCCCCAAAACCCATGTCCGGGTCCTGACTCCTGGAACCTGTGACCGCAGCCTTATTTGGGGAAAGCGTCTTTGCAGATGTCCTCTAATTAAGGATCTCGTTGTGACACCATCCGGCATCACCTGACCGGGCCCTAAATCCAACGCCTAGTGTCTTCACGAGAGACAGAAGAGGAAAACTTAGACACAAAGGAGCGGCCGGGTGACCACGGAGGCAGAGCCTGAGCGACGTGGCCACAAGCCCAGGGACGCCTGGAGTCCCCAGAGGCTAGAAGAGGCAGGAAGGATCACTTTTCTTTTCTTTTTTTTTCAATGAATAGACTTTATTTGTTAGAAATTTTAGCTTTCCAGAACAATCGAGCAGATAATAAAGTGCCCATATACCCCACTCCCAGTTTCCCACAGAGCCTCCAGAGGGAGCGCCCTGCCCACCCCTGGATTTCAGACTTCTGGCCCCAGGGTGTGCTAAGTTGTCAGCCCCAGAAAAGGAGGCAAATTGTCTTTGTCCTTTGGTTCCAAGTGCTTTCAAGGAAACCGCCCAGGGCGGCGTGAAATCCAGAAACGCTCACGAGAATGTTGATCTGGGGTCCCAGGTCCCAAGTCCCTGCATTCACCTTGCTGGTGGTCCGAACGGCACCCCAGAATGACCCGGGGCAGTAGCTGGGGGCCGCCTGGGGTCCCCCTGCTAACACACGAAGGGCGGTCAGTGTTCCAAGTCAGCGGGCGCTGGAATTCACGGTGGGGCCGGGCGCACGGTCACAAGATGACAAGATGACAGAAGGGTTGTTTCAGGGGCGCCCTTCCCCGCTCTTTAAGGCAACGGCCACCGTGATGGTCTGGTGAATCCTTAGCTTGTGTTTGGGCACAGAGAGCCCTGCTCTCCTCGCCACATTTTGGCTTTGGCCTCGCGCGGTCAGGTCGGGTGGGGACCTGGTGTCCCCACTGCACAGATGGGGAGACTGAGGCCCGGGGGCCAGTCCTTGCGGCATTTCATGCCTCAGGAACAGGCGCCCCGACTCAGAGTGCTTCAAGCAAGTGGCTCTCGTGGCTGGAAGCACAGAGCAGAGCCCTGGAGGACGTCGCTTCCCTGGACCCCCCACCCCGCTCCCCCCACTGTTCAGCCCGGTCCTGGGGTCCGGGTTTCTGTGCCTCACGTCTTCTATCCGGACCCGGCAGCGGCCGCCGTCAGCACCTTGAAATTCTTCACGATTTGTCTTGAGCCGTGTTTGCAGCCGATGCCTGTGGAGACGGCAGAGGGCACGTGTCCCCGCAGAGACGTGGGCCAGGTGACGCCCACCACCCGCGTCGCCCCTTCTTGTCCAGCCCTTGTGAGGCCCCGAGCGACGCCTGGGTGTGAAGCTAGACTAGCTTTTATTATTTCATTTATTTATTTATTTATTTTAATTTTTTTTTTTCAACGTTTATTTATTTTTGAGACAGAGACAGAACACGAGCAGGGGAGGGGCAGAGAGAGAGGGAGACACAGAATCTGAGACAGGCTCCAGGCTCTGAGCGGTCAGCACCGAGCCCGACTCAGGGCTCGAACTCATGGACCGCGAGATCGTGACCTGAGCCGAAGTCGGACGCTTAACCGACCGAGCCACCCAGGCGCCCCTATTATTTATTTACTTTTTTAGTATTTTATATCTTTTATTTTATTTTATTTTTTAAAATTTACATCCAAGTTAGTTAGCATATAGGGCAACAGTGGTTTCCGGAGTAGATTCCTTAGTGCCCCTCCCCCATTTAGCCTCTCCCCCCTCCCACAGCCCCTCCAGCAGCCCTCTGTTTGTTCTCTGTATTTAAGAGTCTCTTGTGTTTTTGTCCCCCTCCCTGTTTTTATATTATTTTTGCTTCCCTTCCCTTATGGTCATCTGTTTTGTCTTTTAAAGTCCTCCTGTGAGTGAAGTCATATATTTGCCTTTCTCTGCCTAATTTCGTTTAGCGTAATACCGTCTAGTTCCGTCCACGTAGTTGCAAATGGCCGGGTTTCATTCTTTTTGATGGCCGAGTAAGACTCCGTTCTATCTATATCCCACATCTTCTTGATCCATTCATCCATCGGTGGACATTTGGGCTCTTTCCATCCTTTGGCTGTTGTCGATAGTGCTGCTATGAACATGGGGGTGCATGTGTCCCTTCGAAACAGCACACCTCTATCCCGTGGATAAATGCCTTGTAGTGCGATTGCTGGGTCGTAGGGTAGTTCTATTTTTAGTTTTTGGAGGACCCTCCACACTGTTTTCCAGCGTGGCTGCACCAGCTTGCACTCCCACCAGCAGTGCAAAAGAGACCCTCTCTCTCCGCATCCTCGCCAACATCTGTCGTTGCCTGAGTTGCTCATGGGAGCCATTCTGACAGGTGGCAGGTGGTATCTCATTGTGGTTTTGATTTGCATTTCCCAGATGATGAGTGATGTGGAGCATGTTTTCGTGTGTCAGTCGGCCATCTGGGGGTCTTCTTTGGAGAAGTGGCAGACGTGGCATTCTAACACCGAGCGACCCAGGAATCTGTGTGATTCTCCTGTGGCTGTCATAACAATCCTCCAAGCCTAGGGGCCTCACCCAGCAGAGACTCACTGTCCCCCGCCCTGGAGGCCGGAGCCCGAGGTCCAGGCGTGGGCAGGGCCGGGTCCCCCGAGGCCTCTCTCCTTGTGTGTGGACGGCCGTCCTCTCCCTGTGTCCTCACGGGGTCGTCCCTCTGCCTGTGTCTGTGTCCTGATTCCCTCTTCTTACAAGGACCCCGGTCAGACGGGATCAGAGCCCTCCCTGGTGACCTTACCGTGTTACCTTGGTTGCCCCTTTAAGTCTGGATCTCCAAGTACAGTCGCACTGGGGCTTTGGGCTTTGACACATGAATTTAGGGGCCACAGCTCAGTCCTTAGCCCCCTATCCCGTCTCCCCTGCTCACAGGACTTCCTGCGTTAGTTAGCCGTGGATGCTGGGGACGTCGAAGGCAAAGGAGAGATCAGTCTTCAATCCCCTTCGCTCATCAATCAGCTGTGAGCAGAGAGCGTTGACGGAATGTGCACAAAGCAAGGAGCGAAATAAAAACAGTTGTGTTAGTTCCTTTTGTAAGAACAAAACACAGACGCGAGCGTGAACTACAAAATACAAACTGGGAATTCTGTGACTCTGTGCTTAAGCGAAATGCTCTTGTATTTGCATTTAAAACTGGCATCATGTGGGGCGCCCGGGTGGCTCAGTCGGTTGTGCATCTGACTTCAGCTCAGGTCGTGTTCTCGTGGTCTGTGAGTTCCAGCCCCGCGTCGGGCTCTGTGCTGACAGCTCAGAGCCTGGAGCCTGCTTCCGATTCAGGGTCTCCCTCTCTCTCTGCCCCTCCCCTGCTCGCACTCTGTCTCTCTCTCAAAAATAAATAAACATTTAAAAAAAATGTAAAAAAAAAACCCTGGCATCATGCAATGAAAAGGTGAATGTTAAAATCCATGCCACAAATTTAAATGTAATTTTCTTTTCTTTTTTTTTTTTTTTTTGCTTACAACAGTATTAAATTGTGACTTAAAAAGTACCATCAGGAGACAGGTCAAGAGAGAGACTGGGGAAATAACGGAAAACTGGATATTTTAGCACCTTAATGGCACTTTATTCCCGCTTTTGAACGGGAGACCCTACATTTTCATTTCATACTGGGCGAGATTCTGCACCTGGCCTTCCGGTGTATAAACGGGCCGGCTCCCAGCCGCCGAGCAAAGTCCCCGTCTCCGTCCTGATTGGATCATCTCCACGCCAACTGCTACAGCAGAGGAGACGCTCTGTGCTGGCGGCCTCCGGTCTGGTGACGTGCCCTCCGCTGCACGATCACAGTGCCGGTCCCCAGGGCCGCCCCGGGGCCAACGGGGTCCAGGTTAGCAAGTGGGGAGTGGGTGCTGATGGGCGGCCGGTGAACGTCTGCTGTGAACGCTCTCCTAGGACCTTTGGGCTGCCATGGAGAGTCTGCACAACTTAACTAATTGTACGTCCCATCATGTGTGACCGTCCCTCCCCCGGGGAGGTTCGCGTGAATCCCCCGTTTCCGCAGGGCAGTGAATGATGCCTGCAGAACAGGAAGCGTCCCCGATGGCTTCTGGAATTTGGAATGGATGGCAGAAGTTAAGACGCTCACTCAAGGACACACCAAGGGCTAAAACCCAGGGCTCCTGACCAGCAGTCCAGCCCTCCCCTCGAGGGTCAAAGGTCAGGAACCATCTTCCAGATCGGAGCCTCAGGGGGTCCCACACCCACCATCCCCACGGCCTCACTGTTGCCCACCAGGGTGGACCTGTGGCACCGAGCAGGGCAGGATTGCAGGGCTTTACCCAGCCGACCTCTTCCTTCTAGATGATTCCACCAGTCAGCCTTATTCTCCCTCCAAGGGAGTGTGTCTGTCGTCTGCAGGGTGCAATTGTTGACCTGACTTGGGGGCACAGGCACAGAGACTGGATTACGACTTCCCCTGGGAGGGGCTCTGAAGGCCTGTCAAGGTTGGGTTTGTAACAGAGGCTTGTGGAGTCACAGGCCGCCATATTGGATCAGCATGGAACGCTCAAGCCCTCGAACAGGCTGCTTCAGAGATCAGTCAGTGATGAGCCAAGATTACTCCTTTGCCGGCTCACGGGCCAGTGCAAGGCGGGGAAGGAGCTGATTTGCAGCAAACTGCTCATTGGCCAGAGCAAAAGATATGAGTGTGGGGTCCCCTCAATTCCCGGCCGTCATAACTATCTGCAGGTGCGGGAGGCACAGGGAGGGCCCGCTCCCCACGCTGCCCTACGCTGGCTCCCAGCACCCCCCAGTCACCTCAAGGCCCTTTAGGGGGCAGCTCCTGCCTGCTGGGGCAGCGGGGCAGAGAGAGCCCCCCCTCCACGCTGTGGTGGGCTGCTTGGGGACGTCCCTGCGGGGCGAGGTGACCGGAGGGAGGAGTGGCTGGGCCTGACTCTGCCCCTCAGCGCCCAGCACAGAGCCCTGCAGGTATGCACCCGGGGAAGCTGGTGGCGACCAGGCAGAGACGGCTTCTGGCCACTCTCAGAGCAGGTGATCAAGAGCTTGGTTTAGTCAAATAAAAATCTAATCGCGAATGAAACTCTCGGGTACCCATGTTCAACCCTCTAGAATGTGGGGCCGCGATCAAGTTGAGAAAGATTCTCGCTGTGGCGTGGGTGGGCACAAGCATAGGCCCCCAGCAGAGACAACCGGGTTTGCGTGGAGGACTACTGCTTGCCAGCTCAGCCCACCCCACAGATGGGGAGACTGAGGCTCGGGGACCAGGTCCCAGGCCATCCCACTGCCCTGTGGGCTCTCCCGTCCCACGAGGCTATTTTCAGGGTACTGTCTGTAACAGTAAGGGCTTTAGAGCCGGGAGCCTGTCCACCTCTCTTCCTCCCGCTGAATCAGAGCAAAAAGGGTTGGGGGGGGGGTGGCCTCAAATCATGTCTGCACATTCTTCAACATTCTTATGCTTTCCGGAGCCGCAGCCTCATTTCCATCCCCTGAATAATGGTCGTCTTAGTGACTGGCTTATTGAGGAAAGAATGTGGCCGATGTGGTCTGCGGGACTCCAGCTCCGAGGCTAGATCAGAAGGCTCACCGGGCCTCTGCCGGCTCCCCCTGCCCGCCCCTGCCTCCCCCTGGAAGCCGGCCACCGTGCTGCAGGAGAGCCCAGGGCACCGGGAGGCGGGCGGGCTGGGTTTCCAGCCCTGGGAGGGGCCGCTGCATGGCCGCCGGCTGGCTGCGAACATGTGAGGGACCCCGGGCGAAGCCAGTCACCCCCAGTCACGCGTGGAAGAGAAAAATAAATGGTGCCGTTTTAAGCGACGGCCTTCTGGGGTGGTTTCCTACCCAGCAACAGATGACGGGACACAGAACAGGGTTCGCAGGCGGGAGTCGAGATCCTGCAGACCCTTTCCCAGCACATCTGCCTCCAGGAAGCCCGGTGGGGCCTCTGCTCGGGCGTCAGGTTCTGCTGCTGCCCAGATGCTGCTGTGATCACTCCTGGCTGCCAGGGGACCGGCGGGAGCGTCGGCACAGGAGTGGCACGGGGGGGGGGGGTGATTGCCTTGTCTCATGAGGACGAGAGCGCCCCCACGCAGGCCCCACCTCCATCCGGTTCTGGAGGGCCGGCCCGCGGGAGCTCTCCCCACTGTTCCCGTGGTGATTCTTCCCTTCTCCCCGACACTGAGGTCATGGCCATTGTTTTCTCCTTGTCCCTCCGTCAGAAGAAAATGTTCTGGATGATTCTTGGTTCTGCTCTCTGTGTGGGGCTGTGGGCTCACTCACTGTCGGGTCCGCCTCGTGGGACGGTAGCTGTTTCCTCCGCTGTCTCTTCTGTGTCCGGTCGTGGGGGCTGTGGGGACCCAGGCCCTCCTGCCTGCTGAATTTGCCTGAAAATCCTTGTTCTTGGAGGCAGGTTTCGGTTTGACTGGGGGTTCGACTGTGCCCTGCTTGTAGGCTTGGTTTCTGAGCCCAAACTGGGGCCCCCGCAGCCCTGGGCTGTCCCCTTCTGGGCCTGGGTCCATCTGGCCTCTGGGGACTGGCCCAAGCCAGCCCCCAGCAAGAAGAACAATCTGGAAAGGCGGGTGTTTCCTGGAGGCATCTACCACCCTCCTGAGCCCACCTCCCCAGGATTCCCCCTGCTGCCTGATGGCCCCCAGGCGGGTCCCTCATTGTGCCATTACAGCTGGTCTAGGGCCCACTAGGCACATGTATTCGTTTTCTGTGGCTAGACTGCACGACCTAAAAATATCAGAAGCTGATTCTATCAAAGTTCTGACCGGAAGCCCAAACTAAGGTGTCCGCGGGGCCGTGTTCCTTCTGGAAGCTGTGGGGGAGGACCCTTGGCTTACGGACCCCTCGCTCCAGGCTCTCCCTGGCTTCCCACTGCCCTCCCCCCGTGTGTCTGGGTCCGCCCCATTCCCATACGGACACTGGTCACCTTTCCATCTTGAACTTAATTTCCAAATAAGGTTACGCTCACAGACGCTGGGGTTAGGGCCTAGGATGCACCGGGGGGCACCCGTGCCCCTCCTGCAACAGGTTTTGCACTTGCATGCGCCCTCCTTCCTGTTCTTCTCTTTGATCCATACTGGGTTACGCATTCTCGATGGTCGCTTGACGTAATGTGTTAACGTCCTGACTGCTTTATTGAAGAAGTTGGATCCCGGTGCAAGACGTGTATTAATCTTTGACAGGCCGGTTTCCGGGCACGTGGATTTGATCGCGCTGGGATCAGATCGGGAAGCCCTGCAGGTGACGCTCCTTCCCCGGGGCTTCCCATCAGCCAGCAGAGACAAAGAAGGACCTGTGCGCACCCGCACTGACGATCCATCGCCTTGCATTTACTGGTCATCTTGCTGCGTCAGACTCTGGCCAAGACCCTGGGGACTCAGGAAAGGAGAGCGGAGAGGGAGACGCACAATTTCTGGCTTTAGGGACGGAGGAAAGGCCCAGGAGCCAAGAAGTGGGGCAGCCTCTAGAAGCCGGAAGAGCAAGGAGAAACATCTCCCCTGAAAGCCTGCAGAGGGAATGCACCCTGCTGGCCTCAGCCCCTGGGTGCTCCCCGCAGGCCTCTGAGCTCCCAAGCCGCACATACAGATCCGTCTTGTTTGAAGCCCCCAAGGGTGCAGCTTCCTACAGCAGCCATCGGGAAGGACGCGGGCCGTGACGGCGTCTGAGGCCGCAGGTGCTCCGTCACCACCGTCAGAGATGACGTATTGAGTGGGGGGCTCCCACGGCTCCTTGTTTTGGGGAGAACGTGAGAAAGCCTTCGTTTGTAGGGAGGATATTAGCTGCGAGACGCTTGCTGGGCAGAAACAAGAGGGGGTGTCTTTGCAGCAAAGGGGCAGGGCTGTGTCAGTCCTAAAGCGGGGGGCTCCTGCCACCTCCACGCTCCGCTCCTTCCCAAAGCTCAGCTGCTAGTCTGCAGACCGGCCACCACAGGCAGAGTCAGACACTGGGGCCCCCAGGGGCGCCCACCCTGCAGCCCCCCGTGTCTCCAGCTGGGAGGTCAGAGTCCAAGCCGCGGCTCCCAAGGCTTCTCTTTGTGGGATGCAGCGGGGGGAAGGGGGGGCCGCGATGCCCTGGGGGCACTCTCTTCACCTCCACAAACTGGTTGTGGGTAGTGGGACCCAGGGAGCGGCTACAGGGACACCGCCTCGGGTAAGCTGTCTTTCCTGCGGTTTCTGTCTCCTGACCAGACTTGTCACGGCCACAACCCACCTGCAGGGGGAGTGATGGAGGAAGTGGGCTCCAGGACACCTGGGGGCGGAGGGTGGGTTTAGGTGGGGGAGCTCACCCTGGCACGGCCCCTCAGGCCAGCACCGCCCTCTGCCGTGGCCACGGCCCTGGAACTTTCCAGGCTGGGCTCACTGCGGGTAAGGCTGTCCTGCAGCTAGCTGGGAGAGCAAAGCGTGTTGGCAGAGTCCAGGGCACGGTGGGGGGGACCCCTCAGTCGCTCTCAGCGTCCCCGACACCACTCCCTCCGTCCCCTGCCCGGTCCCCCTCCCACACCGCCAGAGGCTGAAACATTCTTAATGCTCCTGACGAAAATGCAGTCTTGAAAAAGGCTTATCTCCAGGAGAGACCCCTGGCGGGCGCAGATGAATCCTATGCCTTTGCTCACCCCTGCCGCCAGCATTTTCTCCGGAACCTTCCCTGAGCCGGCAGCGTGAGCCCTTGTGTCTTCCACTTTCCTGGCAGGCGCGGTGCCCAGCCCTCCCGGGGTCAGCAGACACCAGTTCGGGTCTGGGATGCTGCCGGGGGCCGTTGCTGGGGAAGCTGGGGCCGCTGGCCTCGCTGTCGGGGGAGAGCGGGAGACGATGTCGTTCTGCCCTTCTCTGGTCCCTAGAAACCCGAGCTTATACAGCGTGTTCTTTCTGGGCAGAAAGAAGAAAAAGGCTTCATCGATCACGGAGTCTGGATGGCAGAACAGGCAAAGTCGTGAAATACAACATTTTTCATATTTTTATGGGTGCCGTGTGGCCGCCTCTCCCTCCTCGTTCTTTAGTTTTCCTGTTGTGATAAACAGCACGCACGTTTCATTCCAGGGAGTACCGCCGGGGAGAGGTTTCGGGCTGGTCCCGGAGGACGCACGCTTGCCGGGGGTCCCCGCCGTCCCGCACTTGACATGTCGACTTCCTGTCCCTCGTCACAGGCCGTGCCAGTGTCCTGGGGCTGCCGTGACAAACAACAGCGAGCTGTGTGGCTTCAAAGAACAGAACCGGACTCTCTCCCAGGTCCGGGGGCCAAAAGTCAGAGACCAACGGGTCGGTGTGGCCGGTGCCCTCCGGACGCTCCGAGGGGGGCTCTGCTCCAGGCCTCGCTCCTGGGTGCTGGCGGCAGCGTCATCCTTGCTGTTCCTGGGCTTGTAGACACCTCCCTCCAGCCTCGGGCCCCTCTTCATGTCACCTGCTCCTGTGTGTCTTCTCCTTTCTTCTCTTCTTGGGACACTGGCCGCCGGGGGTCGGGCCACGTGCATCCAGGTGGACACATGGCATTATGCGTCTGTCCCGACCACTGAAGGTGCACCACCAAGAGGGAACCCCAATGTCCACCATCGACTCTGGGTCAGTGGCGATTCACGGCCTGTGACAGATGTGGCATGCCGGTGGGGACGTGGACGGTGGAGGAGGCTGTGCGTGTAGGGGGGCGGAGGGTATTGGGATATGGGCATTCTCTCTCCTCTCTGCTCAGTTTTGCTGTGAGCCAAAACCACTTAAAAAAAGACGACTTATGGGGCGCCTGGGTGGCCCAGTCGGTTAAGCGTCCGACTTCGGCACAGGTCACGACCTCGCGGTCCGTGAGTTCGAGCCCCGCGTCGGGCTCTGTGCTGACGGCTGGGAGCCTGGAGCCTGCTTCGGATTCTGGGTCTCCGTCTCTCTCTGCCCCTCCCCCACTCAAGCTCTGTGTATGTGTCTCCCTCAAAAATAAATAAAACATAAGAAAAAGAGATTAAAAAAAAGATGACATAGTTTTTTTTTTAACTTAAAGTTTATTTATTTTGAGAGAGAGACAGAAAGACAGAGAGCATGCGTGGGAGAGGGGCAGAGAGGGAAGCAGAGAGAGAATCCCAGGCAGGCTCCGCACTGTCAGCACAGAGCCTGAGGCAGGGCTCGAACTCACGAACTGTGAGGTCATGACCTGAGCCGAAATCAAGAGTTGGTCGCTTAACGGACAGAAACATCCAGGTGCCCCTATACTTTTTTTTTTTTTTTTTTAAATACAGGATGTACCGTCAAATTTGACTTTCGGATAAGCGATGACTAATCTGTTAGTGAAAGTATATGGCACGACGTGTTTGGGACGCGCTTATGCTGAACTTGTCTGTCTGGCAGGCTCGCTCCGGAGAGAGGTGAGTGGTGGATGTGATTTCTTGTGGGACCAGAGACCGAGGGGAGGAGCCAGCAGCCTCCCCTCTCCAGGACGGGGTGTCACCACCAGACTTGCCATCGGCTCTTTCTCCCGTAACAGACAAGCGGGGAGTCCTGGAATCCCAGCTTAACGCAGTCTCAGGGATGGGTGGGTCCACTGTGGGTCCTGATCTGGGGACCCCATCCGTCCCTGGTGGGCGTGGCCGGCGTCCCCCCACCAGCCCTTCAGGCACCTGCTGATGTTCCGGGGAGGGGGGTGGGGGTGGGGTCCCGTCCCAGCACTGAGACTGCAGCCTCCAACACTGAAAACAGACGGTTTTGGAGTCCCGTGATCCGGTCGCTTTCAGATCCAGCCTTTAAAGATCCCGCATCGCGTCCCCCGGGCGTTGGGAGCCGGGCCCCGAGTGCCAGACGCACCTGGCTGTTCCGGCAGGGGCCAACTGCCCGCCGGCGACTGCAGGCACCCTCTTACTCACCATCAGTTGCCGCAACAGCTGAACGGACCCCCGACGGAGTGTGCAAAGAGCATGTCAAAGGTCAGGCCCACGGCTCCACCGGAACAGTAAACGTGGGCGCCGTGTCACCTCCCCAGCCCACCCGGCCTCCAAGCCTGCATCTCGGAGGCCACAGGCCAAGCTCGCCACGCCGTGCCTGGGAACACCGTGGCCGTCCGGGCCCGATCCTCCCACGCGCACAGGATGTGCCTGTCACGGCACGTCTGCTTTCAGTCAAAAGTAACCCGTGTTCCCCTGTTTCCGTGACAAGTGTCAGAGATGATGCTGTAAGGCAAATCCGTAAAGGGGAAAAGGCAACCCCGTCGGGCAACTCACCGAAGGGGAGACGGCACGTGCACACATCAGTGCTGACCTGCTCGAATCCACCGGGAACCAGAGAAACGCAGATCAAAACACGGGGATTCCCCTGACGCCCCACAGAGCTGTAGAAGTTCAAGGGTTTGGCTGATGGCAAGCGCGGGCAAGACGTGGAGAGGCAGGAGCCCTCCAGCCCACTGTGCGGGGTCGGGGGTGGGGGAGCAGATCCGAGCGTGCCTTTCTGGAAAAGACGGGGCAGGACCGTGCAGGTCTGCGATCCAGCAGTCGGCCGGACTGACCCAGCGATCGGGCTCCTAAAGGCTCGCTGGAGAGACACGGTCCCTGCATCCTCCCCAGTAGGGACCTATGCCCAGGAGCCACCCAGCTCCGCCTGTGGGAGTCAGGTGCGCGGCAGTCAGCGGCTGGGTTAGCAAAACACCGTGAAAGAGCGGAGGGAACCAGGCAGGAACTCACTCCAGAGTCAGGTGCGCCTGCGGCAGCCCGTTCAGCGTGAGTGTGGCCTCGGGCCCATTAGGAAGGTCGTGATGAGAAAGGCAGAAAATGCCACGTGTCGGCCAGGATGTGGAGAGATCATGCACAGTTGGTGGGACTGTAGAACGGAGCAGCCACCAAGGAGACTCCTGTGGTGACAACTTAAAAAAAAATAAAAAACAGAATTACCATGGGATCTGGCAATCCCACCTCTGGGTGAATATATACTCAAAGAATTGAAAGCAGGGGGTGTCTCGAAGACATATTTGTGGTTTGTCTTTTTTCCCCTCTTTGGTGGATTTTACTTTTTGTTTTTTGTTAATTTTTAAAAATTGTTTAAGACCCACCCTCCCCACCCCCACCTCTCTGGTAACCATCAATGTGGCTTCTGCAGTTGAGAGTCTGTTTCCTTCCTGAAACCATGATTAGGCTACACGTTCATTAACTTGGATTTAATAAAATTAAAAAAAAAAAGAAAAGCCGTTGAAGAAAGAGTCGGTTTCTTGGCTTGTCTCTTTCTCTTTCTTTTTTTTCCCCTTTGCTTGCTTGTTTTGTTTCTTAAATCTCGCATATGCGTGAAATCATACATTTGTCTTTCTCCGACGGACTTCTCTCATTTAACGTTATACGCCCTAGCTGTATCTGTGCTGTCCCAAATGGCAAGATTTTATTCTTTTTTTTTTTAAATGTCTTTTTATTTATTTTTGAGACAGAGAGAGACAGAGCATGAATGGGGGAGGGACAGAGAGAGAGGGAGACACAGAATCCAAAGCAGGCTCCAGGCTCTGAGCCGTCAGCACAGAGCCCGACGCGGGGCTCGAACTCCCGGACCGCGAGATCGTGACCTGAGCCGAAGTCGGACGCTTAACCGACTGAGCCACCCAGGCGCCCCAAGATTTCATTCTTTTAAACATTTTTTAATGTTTGTTTATTTTTGAGAGAGAGAGAGACACACACAGAGACAGAGCCTGAGCAGGGGAGGGGCAGAGAGAGAGGGAGACACAGAACGTGAAGCCAGCTCCGGGCTCTGAGCTGTCCGCACAGAGCCCGAGTCGCAAGATCATGACCTGAGCCGACCAGACACTCAGCCGACTCAGCCACCCAGGTGCCCCATGATTTCGTTATTTTTGATAGCTGAATAATATTCCAGTGTGTGTGTGTGTGTGTGTGTGTGTGTGCCACATCTTTATCCACTCGTCCGCGGACGAATGGGCTGTTTCCATAATTTGGCTGCTGTAAGTCATGCTATGAACTCTGGGGTGCGTGTATCCCTTTGAATTAGTGTCTTTGTATCCTTTGGGCAAACGCCCAGTCGTGTGATTGCTGGATTATAGGGCAGTTCTACCTGTAGCGTGTTGAGGGACCTCCCTGCTGTTTTCCACAGGGGCTACAGTGAAGAGGCATTTGCACGGAGATGTTTGCACGCCCACAGTCAGCAGCCCTAGTCACCACAGCTAAAACGTAAAAGCAACCCAAGTATCCGTCGGTGGGTGGGCGGATACATGTGGTCCGTCCACACCCGGGAATATTATTCAGCCTTAGAACGAAATGAAATCCTGACACCCGCTCCAGCAGGGGCGGACCTCGGGGACATCATGCTGGGTGAGAAGCAGCTAGACACAGAAGGATGAATACTGTCCGATCCCACGTACACGAGGTCCCTGGAGGAGTCAGAGTCACAGGGACCGATCGTGGACGGCGGGTGCCAGGGGCTGGGGGAGGGGAACGGGGGTCGCTGTGTCACGGGGACCGAGCTTCCGTCTGGGGGACGAGCAAGTCCTGCGGACGGGTGGGGTGACGGCCGTACAACAGGAGTGCGTGATAATAAGTAACACCGTCGAGTGAAAAAAGCTCTTGTATCCCACACGTGGGCCTGACACGGTGCACGGGGTGGGAGCGGACAGTAGGGCTCTCCGAATTACGCTGAGTATAGGGGAGGGTGGTTCGCACAGCCCCTGCCTCCAGAGCCCCCAGGATAAGGGGACGATGGGGGGCCACCCCGCCGTCGGATGGTGGGGAGGGACGCAGACGACCCAGGCTGGGTGCGTCCTTCCCTGGGCCGTGTGCCGCTGTCTCCACCAGAGCTCAGGCTCGCTGCCTCGTCCGCTCTGTCTGTTTCCACGTCTTATTTTTAGAGCTCCCCTGGGGGGTCCCGCAGGGCCCAGGTCTCGTCCATTCTCAGGAACCCTGGAGTTCCTACTCGGGGCTTGGAAAACATAAACGTGTGACAGAGGTGTGCTGGTTTAGGCTGCCCCAATCCAGTCTTCTTCCTGGAAAGGGCACGTCATGTCCTCCTACGGAAGCAGCCTGGCCGGACCCTCCATGCTTACGGTTCCCACGGGCTGACCTCTCCCTGGCAGCACAGGTCGGCAGGGGGTCCCTGCTTGGCCTGGTGGGTGTCTGGGCGTCCAAACAGCAATCGGCTCAGAGATGCACAGGCGTCTGATCACGGTCACGTGTGCAAAGGGGCCTTCAGTTCAGGGATCTCGTTGGAAGTCTCCGGGAGAGAGATGCTCATTCCACTGGGGGCACGGTCAGCACACAGGAAGTTATGCTGTGTGCCTTCCGCGGACTGACCGTGCCCCTGAAGCTGATACGTTGAGCCCGGAATCTCCCGTGGGACTGTATTTGGAGAGACGGCCCGTCGGGGGGTAACTTGAGTTACATGAGGTCCAAAAGGTGGGCCCTCGGGCAATGGGATGGTGGCCTTAGCAGAAGAGGAAGAGAGAGATCTCTGCCTGTCTCCACCACGTCAGGCCACAGCGAGGACGTGGCCGTCCCCGCAGCAGGAACAAATTCTCACCACGTCAGCCGGCATCTTGGGCCTCTCAGCCTCCAGAACTTCGAGAAACGAGCGTGTGGGTGCTTAGTTACGGCCGCCAGAGCCCCCTGGGACAGGAGCTCGTGACCCCAACATCTTAGCCGTCTACAGCAGCAGAAGGGGGGTGACCACCCCCCAGCAGGGATTATGTCATCTGACACTGACGTAATCGTATCTGATACAAACCCATTTCGGGTGGCAACCCCCTGGACGGAATGACGGGAGGGAGCTCATCCGAACGCGGCGAAACGAGACGCACACAGACACAACCGAACCTGGGGGCCCACTGTCCTGATGCATCTTTGACTTTTCCAGATTCGCGAATGAAGAAATAACCGGCTTTCTTTCTTAGACCAACTGGGGTGAGTTCTGTGGCCCCGGGAACCTGGAGCTAACAGGGTCTTTTCCAACGTGGAGGGTTTAGCAGCCCTTCCTCGGGAGGCAAGGGCACAGTGTGGGTTTCCAGTTTATCTCTATGGAGGATGTTCTTTGGCTCAGACCGTCCTAGGCGGAAGGGCTCCATCACTCATCGTGCCCTGAGCACCTGCCGTTATCTAGCTCTGTCCCTGGCACTGGGGACACAGGGAGGAGTAAGAGGTGGTCACGCAGTTAGGGGCCGTGAGATGCTACGGGGACCACGTAAGGGACCAGCACGGACAGAGCAGAGCGTATGCACACAATGGTGGACACAGGCAAGGGGCACCTTGGCCCCAGAGGAAAGGACATCTCCTGTCTGTGCTGCGTGGCCCCAGGTACAGCCGGGGTCTATTTCAGGAGTCGGGGACCGCAGATGGGAGCCTAGACAGGGGCTTGTGGCCCTTGCTTGGCCTGAGGAAGTCTCTAGGAGGCAGGGACGTTCCCTGGGCCACGGTGGGGGTCACAGCATACTGCTGGTAAATGTTTGACGATCAGCAGTGGCGGGAGATGTGGTGCTGGGGGCTTATCTGTGGCACTTGCTGTCTCCCGTGGTGTAAATCCTCCCAGCGTGGACAAGTTCAGGTACTACGGGGTGTTAGTCAGCAGCCGGCAGAGAGGCAGGACCAACAGGGCTTGTGTGTGTGTGTGTGTGTGTGTGTGTGTGTGTGAGAAGGCAATAATTATGGGGAATTAGCTCGTGCAGATACTAGAAGTCCTGACCCAAGAGAGCTAATGGTGCAAGTTCCAGTCCAAATCTGAGTTCAAAGTCAGGGGCCCGAAGTCCCCGCCCAAACACAGGCAGAGAGCAAGAATTTCCCCCTCCTCAGCCTTTTGTTTCTCGTCAGGCCCTCGCCTCAACTGATCGGACGAGGCCCACCCACTCAGGTTCGTGGGAGGACCATCTGCTTGACTCAGTCTACCCGCTCAAATGCTAATCTCATCCAGAAACGCCCTCACATCCGCCGTGGCCCGGTGCGGTTGGCACATAAAATTGATCCTCACACACCGTGACGTCGTTGGCCACAGAGTTGGGACAAAATGCGCGGTCTACTCTTCCGAGCCAGTGCCAGCCGCTCGGGCACACCGCGGCCCTGGGGCCCATCCCCGTGCCCTCGAAGCTGGCCCCCCTCTGTGTTTCCCAGGCTCTGCACATTCTTGAACAGACCTCTTGGTCCGGTGGGGTCTCTCTCATGGACTCCGTCCGGCATCTCCGAACAATCGTGCCCTGTTTTATTGTTTGTTGGATAAACAAGCTGGATTATGAAAAACAGCCCCTTCTTCCTGATTCTTGCCCCTCACAACCAACCCGACCAGCCCGGCCTGTTCTGAGCCAGGCAGCTGGCACCCGTCAGCTTCAATGGCACCTCTTGTCCTGGAAGGGCCCGGAGACACTGGTGGCCGAGTGGAGCGCTGAGAAGCTGGCATCCCCTCTCCGGGCGGCTGGCCGTCCACCAGCTGATACTTGAGGCTGTAAAATCCCCTTAAGAAAGCCAGATGCGCTCGACCCTTCCTGAGCGCATTTACTCAGCACACAGCACTTGAGGACGTCAGTGAGCCAGGCGCTGAACCCAGTACTGAGGATTCAGAGTGACCCAGATATGGCCTCTCCCTCCATCCAGCTGGGGAGAGGGACCCCGCCAGACTAGGCCGGCCCTGTTGTCAGAGCCATGGGCGGGACAACGGGGGGTGGGTGGTGCCCAGGGATGCCACCCAGCCTGGAACATCAAGGAGGTCTGCCTGGAGGGGACGGCTTCACCTGCCATCTGTGTCCGGGGCACACGCAGCTCTTCGCACGCTCGGGGTGCCCCAGGATGCCACCGGGCGGCACAGCCGGGAAAGTAACCCCGCTTCCCCCACCGCTGGATCCCGACGGGTCCGGGAACCGGATCGGCACCCACACAAAGGCGTTGTGTTCTAGCATCACCTCCCAGGCCGACAAAGAGCTGATTGAGGGCTCTCCACTCCTGTCTCCTAAGCTGCTCTCCCGTTCACCTTCCTGTTCAAGGTGCAGTTGATTCGGAGCGAGGGGGGCCCCGCAGGGATGATGCCGCGATGCCTCGGTCTCCAGCGGAATTGCAGACACGGGCCTCCGGGGTCCCGGACTCGGGGGTGGCCTGGGAGAGGTGGGCTTCCTGAGACCTTCGAGTCTCTTCAATTTTCTTGAGTGGTTTTGTGGCTGAAGCCCAGTGAACAATAACCTTTAGTCAAAAAAAGAAAAAAAAAAAAACCAACCCAGCATATGCACTTTTACATAAATCATAGCAGGGTCATACTTCCTGCGGGGGCCAGACCGAGAGCCAGGCCTCAAGGTCATTCCCAAGTCCTTGTTACCTACAGGTGACGTGACAGCCCCACCTCTCCACCACCCCAGCCCCACGGGCCTGGGACTGTCTCCTAAAAACTCAGAGGTTGTTTTCACTTGGTCCACTGATTTTCTAAGGCCTGGAGCCCAGCTGAAATGCCATTTCCACGGATGACCTGTCACGTTCCTCCCCTGGAGGCTCAAGTCGGTTCCACGTGCCTGAGACGGGAGACAGCTTGCGTTTGAGGGTCTCAATTCATGCCCAGCGGCCCTGGGGGGTAAATGTTGTCCCCCCCGCCCCTTGCTGCAGAGGGGAAACTGGCTCAGAGCGGTGACGAGACGAATCCACTGTCACCCAGCCAGCAAGCGGCCAGCCTGCACTTTCATTTTACAGCTTTATTGACGCGGAATTGAGATACCACGAACTGCCCATTTATTTAAAAAATTTTTATTGCCTATTTATTATTGAGAGAGAGAGAGAGAGAGAGAGAGAGAGCACGAGCAGGGGAGGGGCAGAGACAGAGGGAGACAGAATCCGAAGCAGGCTCCAGACTCCGAGCTGTCCGCACAGAGCCCGACGCGGGGCTCGAACCCATGAACCCTGAGATCATGACCTGAGCCGAAGTCAGAGGCTTAACCGACTGAGCCCCCCAGGCGCCCCTGAACTGCCCACTTGCAAAGCGTACAACTTGGTACGTTTCAACGTATCCACACCCCAGGGTTTCGACCTCAGCACCACCGGCAAGTTGGGCTGGAGAATTCTTTGTTACAGGGGCTGTCCTGTGCCTTGGAGAGTCTTTAGCACCATCCCTGGCCTCAACCTGCTAGCAGCCCCCCAGCTGTGACAGTGAAAATGTCTCCGGATAGTGTCACATGAGCCACAAAATCGTCCCCACGTGAGAAGCAGGGGTGCACGTCCACGCAGCCGTCACGAGCCCGCCCCTCACCCTCAAAGTGCCCTCGCATAACCCCGACCCCGGGCGACCGCCTGTTTCCTATCGCCGTAGATCTTGCTGGTATTTTCTAGACTTTTAAATAAATGGAGCCGTGCAGTATGGGCTCTCTCCGGTTTGTTTCTGAGCTGGCTTTCGCCACGCGTCGTTATTTGGAGTGGCCACAGCTCTGACTCAGTTCTGTTCTCTGTTTCCCGCTCATTGGTTTCCCAGATCCAGGACAAGGCAGAGCCGAGTGGGTGGGATTCCCAGGGAAGGGGAGGCCAGCAGGACATGACGGGTCATCTAGAAAGTGCCAGAAAGAGGGCACTGAAGGCATGATGTCAGGAACCAACGACTTTAGACCCTCACCAGGACCCGGCCGCCCCAGCTGGGCCACCCATACCTTCCTCCGGGATCTTAACTTTCACATCTCAGCTGGTGTAGCCGCCTTCCCGGGAGCCCGGGGCCTCCCCTGACCCAGGACAGGTCACATTCCACAGACAAATGAGCCGATTTCAATGACTTAACTCTTTTCAAACCGGGAGAGGCACGACCAGAAAAAGGACGTGTGCCCCTCACGTGTCAGTGGTCATATGCCTGGTTCATATACTGATGGTGACAAATTCTATTTAACTTTTTCTCCCTCGGTTGCCTCCATGAATAACATATCTGTGTCATCGAAATGAACCCATAATAGACTTCCAGAAAACCTAATATGGCCATTTACTTTCTTTCCACTCACGTGGCTTCGGCTCTTAACTGCAAATCTTACTAGAACGGAAGAATTTTTAATCTGCAGGGGCAGGCCCAGAAGTGCCAGAGAACCGACCAGACCTGTAGGAAATGTTTTCCCTTCTTTAAAATCTTTTAATAAAGATTTAACAATCGACGTAATGACAGAATAAATAAGTCTGAATTCTTGCACTAAATGAGATTTCTTTTTTTTCAAGGCTAAATACAAACCTTACGATAAGGTAAACAAGGGTACAAAGACTTTGTGTTTCTTATTTCTAGAAATGTGGGGATTACAATTTAATCCATAATTTTAATGAGAAACAGATTAGTTCCGTGTAGTACATTAGGATTTAGTCCTGACTGTAATATTATTTTAGAACATTACGCCTGTGTACTGAGAGCCTGATCTTAAACCGTAGTTTTCTGGCCAGTTGTTGCATTGGAACCGTTCGAAAATACGGGGGATATTTCTAGAATGACAGCAAGAAACTATTGTCTCTGATAAGTGGGACTGGGGGTTACAGTAGGAAAAAGGGTTTTCTTTTTTTTCATGGGCTATCCCATGTATCATACTTAACCCGCTATGTAATAATGTCATAATTTTAAAAGAATGCAAAACAATATTTGTGAAGAATCAC